>NW_021639856.1:124433-141237 GCF_002087225.1 Trypanosoma theileri | reverse complement strand
TTTTTTCCCTCTACGTACACCCGCTCCTTAACTTGCTTAATGATTCCGCTGAAATATCGGCTGATATGTATGCTGACGACTTATCAATCATCATCAAAGGGCAGTCTCGCGAAGAGGCTATCCCCAAGGCCAATCTAGTTCTCCGACAGCTCCATGAATGGAGCATTCAGAACGACCTCCTGGTGAATCCGTTAAAGTGCGAAGCAGCATGGTTTACAATGTCAACACACACTGAAGATGATCGCGATCCAGATGATAAACATAAGCTAATCTATAACGGCCATGTAATACCCGTGTCAACTATGGGATCCACCCATCTCCCTAAGCTGCTTGGTATACCACTTGATCCGCGGCTGTCCTTCAATACCGCCGCGAACGCCCAGAGTGCTGCCACATCGACTCGTATAGCTCAATTAAAATGTGTAGCACATAAATCGGCCGGACCTCGACCCCATGACATGAGAACTTTTGTCATTGGATATGGATCGTCCAAACTTCTATATGGAAGTGAACTTACATGGGCATTAAGTGATGACTCTGCAAAAAATGTATTAATGCGGACCCAAGCAAGTCTTGCTAGAATAGTCAGTGGAGTTCCATCCACGACGGACCCTGAATCTGCTCTACTGGAAGCAAATATGATGCCTCTACATATTATTGCTCTTCGTGCTCGCTTTGCACTATTTGAGCGAGTACGTGCATGTTGTAAGGACTGGTATCATCGCCCGCCTCCAGAACCTCCTCCGCGTAAAGGTTTTCGAATATCGCCCATATCACGTCGAGATCTCTACTCCTTAGTAGACTCTCTCATGATGGAAAACGGTATTAATCAGCATAGTACAAGGGAAGTTCGTTTTTTCCATACAAGCATTCCGCCGTGGTCAGTGCACCTCGCTTCCAACGTTACCTTTGGTCTCGAAGTTTTCTATGATCGTTCTCTTACGGATGATAAAGCCATCACTCAAGCTAAACAGAGCGCGAGTATGGCCGCTCTTCAAGTTCACGCGTATCGACGTTGGGTCGTCTCCACAGATGGAGGTGTTTCCCATCCTCAGTCGGCAGGAGTAGCACTTCTTTTTCAATCGTTTGCTAACCTTAGCACCATTGATCGCGTCAGCATTAATTGTGGTTGTGTTCCTTGCAGTTACAGAACGGAAGCTTCAGCTGTGCTGTTAGCTTTAGATAAATTAGTGTTGCCACGAATAAAGGAGAAGGACAAAACCTTACTAATTGTAACAGACAGTCAGTCTCTTCTGGCTGCCCTTAATAAAGGTCCTTTGAGTCAGACGGATTATACTGAAGATCAAATCTGGACTCGACTCATCAAGCTTACTCTTAATGGATGGTCTATACATCTTCAATTTTGTTATAGCCACTGCGGTGTAGAAATGAATGAATTAGCAGATAAATATGCAACAAAATGTATGGAAACCGGGCAGTATACGGAATCGGATGTGAAACCACTTTGGCACACGGATCTTGAAACCCTTCTAGTTCGTAGGCTCAAAGAACAATGGAAAGAATCACTACGTACGGATACTCATCGATATAGCCTTTGTGGAGATCGATCGGCTGATTTGAGTGGTACCGACCTTATTACTGGTAACCTTCTCACTAGATCAGAACTAGTCCACTTGGCCCGAGCTCGGTGTGGTGAATCTGAGTTTTTTGGACGCCTTTTCTGGAGTGTGAGGGACTGCTTGCCGACGTGCAGACTGTGCAACCGCACACCAGAACAATCAGCAGCGCTTTTACGTGATACTCAATTGTCAGAAGACAATACAAACAGTCAAACCTCATCACTTCAACAATCTCGAACGGTACCTGGGGTGCCCGTAAATAGAAGAGAAGAACCATGTCCATATTGCGATAAGGTCTATCGTGGTTTTTCTAATCTTAAACTTCACTGCAAACAACATCACAGTGATCAGCCGGCCCCTACCGCTCAACTTAAATGTGACTTCTGTGACGAAGTATATGACAATCGACGGAGTGCGGCACAGCACCGTATGCGCTGTGCATTAAATCCTAGCGGCCTTCATTCCCGTAATAGTGGTCCGAGACGAAGATCCCATCTTCCTACTCATCAACCATCTACTACGTTAACTCAACATGGACCAATGGAAACGCTTCATCACATTCTCTATGAATGTCCTGAAGCTCGAAGTTTTCTGGACGAACTACATATACTGCAGGATATACAAGCGGAAAAATACTCTATGTGGCAATTTCTTCACAGTAAGAAGTTACTGACGCTACTGCAACGGCTATTTGGACTAGTCATAGAGAAGGATGGCTACACGCGCAGATGAGAGAAAAAAAAAAAAAAAAAAAAAAAAAAAAAAAAAAAAAAAAAAAAAAAAAAACCTCACCCGAAGGAATCTTGACATCGAGCGCCCCACGTACACGAACCTGAACCGCCTCATTGGCCAGGTTGTCTCCTCGTTGACGGCATCACTGCGCTTCGACGGTGCGCTGAACGTGGACCTGACGGAGTTCCAGACCAACTTGGTGCCGTACCCACGTATCCACTTCGTGCTGACGAGCTACGCGCCGGTGATCTCTGCGGAGAAGGCGTACCACGAGCAGCTCTCCGTCTCGGAGATCTCGAACGCGGTGTTCGAGCCAGCGTCAATGATGACGAAGTGCGACCCCCGCCACGGCAAGTACATGGCCTGCTGCCTCATGTACCGTGGCGACGTTGTGCCCAAGGACGTCAATGCCGCCGTCGCGACCATCAAGACGAAGCGCACGATCCAGTTCGTGGACTGGTCTCCCACTGGCTTCAAGTGCGGTATCAACTACCAGCCACCAACAGTGGTGCCTGGTGGCGATCTCGCCAAGGTGCAGCGTGCGGTGTGCATGATTGCCAACTCCACGGCCATCGCCGAGGTGTTCGCGCGCATCGACCACAAGTTCGACCTGATGTACAGCAAGCGCGCGTTCGTGCACTGGTACGTTGGTGAGGGTATGGAGGAGGGTGAGTTCTCCGAGGCCCGTGAGGATCTTGCCGCACTCGAGAAGGACTACGAGGAGGTTGGCGCAGAGTCCGCCGATATGGAGGGCGAGGAGGACGTGGAGGAGTACTAGATATGTAGAGCTACCCCAGGTTTTCTCCCTATTTTTCTTTTTTCCGCGGGATGGGCGGGTTAGGGAGCTGTGTGCGCATGTTCGTGATGTGGTAGAGAGAAAGCACACTGCTGTATGGGGAGGGGGAAAGGGGAACTGGCGTTGTAGCAACTGCAACTGGAGGAGTGTGGTGATGGGTGGTACACATGTATCAGGCGCTGACGCCCCTTGGCCTCATTTCATTTTCTCTCATTTCTTGTTCCACTCTAGCTGGTCTGTTGTTCCCATCTCGCTATGTGCTTCTTTTCCCATTTTTTTTTTCTTTTGTTGACCATCGTTCACCGTGCGGGTACATATGACTGTATCTCTTTTTTTTTTTGTGTGCTATATTGTGTTTTTGAAGCTGTCCAATAAAACGGTTCTGTCTTCATTTCTTATTTTTTTTGCTCTCATCTGCGCGTGGATCCATCCTTCTCTGTATATGTGGCCAAATAACCTTTGCAGTAGTGTCAGTAACTTTTTGCTGTGAAGAAATTGCCACATAGAATATTTTTCTGTTTGGATATCCTGCAGTATATGTAATTTGTCCACAGTGTGTCGAGCTTCAGGACATTCATAGAGAATGTGATGAAGTGTTTCCATCGGTCCATTATTGGTGAACGTAGTGGGTGGTTGATGAGTAGGAAGATGAGATCTTCTTCTCGGTCCACTTTTTCGTGAATGAAGGCCATCGGGATTAAGAGTACAGCGCATACGGTGCTGTGCCGCACTCCGTCGATTGTCATATACTTCGTCACAGAGGTCACATTTAAGATGAGCGGTAGGGGCAGGTCGATCACTGTGATGTTGTTTGCAGTGAAGTTTAAGATTCGAAAAACCACGATAAATTTTTTCACAATATGGACATGGTTCTTCTCTTCTATTGATGGATACCCCTGGTACCGTTCGGGACTGTTGAAGTGATGAAGAGTGATCCTCAGTGTTGTCTTTGGACAATTGAGTATCACGTAATAGTGCCGCAGATTGCTCTGGTGTGCGGTTGCACAGTCTGCACGTCGGCAAGCATTCCCTTACACTCCAGAAAAGACGTCCAAAGAACTCAGATTCTCCACACCGAGCACGCGCTAAATGGACTAGTTCAGATCGAGTGAGAAGGTTACCAGTAATAAGGTCGGTACCACTCAAATCAGCCGATCGATCTCCACAAAGGCTATATCGATGAGTGTCAGGACGTAATGATTCTTTCCATTGTTCTTTGAGCCTACGAACTAGAAGGGTTTCAAGATCCGTGTGCCAAAGTGGTTTCACATCCGTTTCTGTATACCTCCCGGTTTCCATACACGTAGTTGCATATTGATCTGCTAATTCGTTTATTTCTACTCCACAGTGGCTATAACAAAATTGAAGGTGTATCGACCATCCGTTAAGAGTAAGCTTAATGAGTCGAGTCCAAATTTGATCTTCTGTATAATCTGTCTGACTCAAAGGACCTTTATTAAGGGCAGCCAGAAGGGACTGACTGTCCGTTTATATAAGTAATGTCCTGTCCTTCTCTGTAATACGTGGCAACACTAATTTATCAAAGGCTAACAGCATGGCTGAAGCTTCCGTTCTGTAACTGCAAGGAACACATCCACAATTAATGCTGACACGATCAATAATGTTGAGGTTATCAAATGATTGAAAGAGAAGCGCTAATCCTGCCGACTGTGGATGGGAAACACCTCCATCTGTGGAGACCACCCAACGTTTGTGTGCATGAAGTTGAAGAGCAGCCATACTAGCACTGTGTTTCCCTTGGTAATGGTGTGCTACCTTATCGTGGTACCAAGGTTAAGTACTTGAATTTATTCAGGGAAACTAAATGCACTCACTAAATTTTGCAGGAGGTGGTCTCCTTAAAAACCAATTTTTTTTCTTTTCAATATATGCGTTCTTGGGAATGCTATCCCCTTGGTGACGTTTGGCCATCGAAAGGTGGAACCAAGGTCCATTATCCCTTGTATTTTTGCAGGGAAAGCAATTGGTAATAAGCTCTTTCTATAGAGTTTACGGGTTCATAAGCTAAAAACATCATACAGCACCTGGGCCAGCAGAATCGTGCTTGGACAAAACGTTATGCAAGAAGGTCCTGGGGCGCGTATCAGTGTGCTATCAGCAGCAGTTTCTTTTATATGATTCACCTTAGTGTGAATGCTGCTAAAAAAAGAGTGACAGGGACCCTAGAGATAGAGTAACGATTATGCCCTCCACTGGGTAAATTGGATTAGCCGCTGAGGGGACTCAAAGCGGCGAAAAAAAAAATCCATGTTCTGACACCTACGAGATCCATAGTAATTTCATTATCAATGCGTACTTCCCATGCCCAACGGTAGTAAAAAAAATAATATAAAAACAAATTGTATTTATGTATTTTTATGTATTTTTATGTATTATTCTTGATGGTCCGTGCCATTGGGGTAAAACCCATAAAGACACGAAGGGAAAAAAAAAGCACTGTGTTTAGCTTGAGTAATGATTTTTTCGTCCGTAAGAGTACTAGACTTCGAGACCAAAGGTGACGTTGGAGGCGAGGTGTACTGACCACGGCGGAATGCTTGTATGGAAGAAGCGTACTTCCCGTGTACTGTGTTGATTGATACCGTTTTCCATCATGAGAGAGTCTACGAAAGAGTAGAGGTCTCTGCGTGATATAGGCGAAATGCGAAAACCTTTACGCGGAGGAGGTTCTGGAGGCGGGGGATGATACCAGTCCTTATGACATGCACGTACTCTCTCAAATAGTGCAAAACGAGCACCAAGTGCAATAATATGTAATGGCATCATATTAGCTTCCAGTAAAGCAGATTCAGGGTCCGTCGTAGACGGAACTCCACTGACTATTCGTGCAAGGCTTGCTTGGGTCCGCATTAACGCATTCTTTGCGGTATCATCACTTAAGGCCCATGTTAGTCCTCTTCCATATAGAAGTTTGGACGATCCATATCCAATGACAAAAGTTCTCATGTCATGGGGTCGAGGTCCGGCCGATTTATGTGCTACACATTTTAATTGAGCTATACGAGTCGATGTGGCAGCACTCTGGGCGTTCGCGGCGGTATTGAAAGACAGCCGCGGATCAAGTGGTAGTCCAAGCAGCTTAGGGAGATGGGTGGATCCCATAGTTGACACAGGGATTTCATGGCCGTTATAGATTAGCTTATGTTTATCATCTGGATCGCGATCATCTTCAGTGTGTGTTGACATTGTAAACCATACTGCTTCGCACTTTAACGGATTCACCAGGAGGTCGTTCTGAATGCTCCATTCATGGAGCTGTCGGAGAACTAGATTGACCTTAGGGATAGCCTCTTCGCGAGACTGCCCTTTGATGATGATTGATAAGTCGTCAGCATACATATCAGCCGATATTTCAGCGGAATCATTAAGCAAGTTAAGGAGCGGGTGTACGTAGAGGGAAAAAAGGTACGGCCCTACTACAGAACCCTGCGGAACTCCTTGAGACACATTACGCTTCTTGCTTCTTGTATTCCCGACCCTGGTCCGCGCGAATCTATCACACAATAAATTTCGAAGCCACCTTCTACAGTTTGTCCCAGGTATATGGGCAAGCCGTTCACTGAGTACACGATGATTGATAGAGTCAAAGGCACGACTAAAATCAATCAGTATTAGTAGTGTACGATGTGGTCGATAATGTATTTGCACTCCATTCGCATGTCGTTTATTAAGACGAACGTCAAAATATTCATTCCGATTATGCTCAACAGTGTCGACTAGATGAGCAAGTTGCATAGCTGTGGTATGCATACTTCTATATGCATATTGATGTGGGTGGGGCGTCCAAACCCACAAAAGTCGCCGAAGAACCATCTTTTCTGCTACCTTACATAATATTGATGTAAGACTAATAGGACGATACGAACTGGGATTTTCCGGTGCCTTACCTGGCTTCAATAGCGGGACTACGGTCGCACAACGCCATTGAGCAGGTATAATTCCTGTTTGCCAACTTTGATTTATGCATTTTAAGACGAATTTCCTACCATTATCGGACAAATGGTGGAGAGGCTCACTGTAAATTTCATCAGGGCCAGGCGCTTTGCCGCTGGGTGTATCTCGAATCGCTGCAAGTAATTCGGCCATGCGAAATGGGGCATCAAGAGGGGAAGAGTAAGAAGAAGAAGAAGTGGGAAGAAAGTCAGCATCAGATGTGAAAAAAGAATTCTGTGTACCTATAGAGGGGAGAGAAAAACCTAAAGAAGAAAAAAGAGAAGAAGGGGAAGAGGGACTCTGTTGGCCTCTTCCATGTCGCCTTCTAGAAAACCTATGTGGTTTGATCCTTGGAGAGGGGGGGAAGAAATGGCGATTAAGTGCGTTCGCCGTTTGACGCGAGGTACTAAGCTGTTTCTTGCCTACACTTAAAATAATAGATTGAGAAGAGGGGGGAGTAGCCCGTTTACATGCCGATATGTACTTCCAGGAGAGATGGTCGCCAGGGTTCAGCTTACTGAGCCGATGATGAAACGTACGAGTGAGTTTGGACCTAATCGCCTCAAGGCAATGCATAGTGGCCTGTTGCATTGCTGCTTGGTTTTCCAAAGTCGGTAAATTTAGGTAACGCGTTTTCAGAAGATTCGCGTTATGTTCAGCTTGGTTAATATCCTTGTCCCATACTGTGGGACCTTCCTTAAACATACCGCGAGGACAATGGTGTCGCAGCGCGGTATGGAAGCATTTCGTGAAATCCTTAATATTGCGTGAGATGTGTCGTCGATCGAATTTAGCGAGCTGGGAGTCAAGTTCGGATGAAAATGCTGCCCAGTCGCAATTATCCCAGCTGTAGAAATGACGACGTGTCGACGGTGCGGGTACATATTACTGTTTCTCTGTTTCTTTTTTTTTGTGTGTGTGCTATATTGTGTTTTTGAAGCTGTCCATTAAAACGCTGCTGTCTTTTTTTCTTTTTTTTTTTGTTTTCTTTGACAGAAATGAACTTAAAATCAAATCAGGAAACGGCGTGCACATTGCTCGTCGGTTACGATGGTAGTAATGTTAATTCAACTGATCTTAAAATGGCCTTGGAGAAGGGCGATACGAATGCCCGTGCAGAGGCACTAGAGACGATGATTCGACTTCATGTGAATGGTGAGCCACAGAATCATATGATTATGTCTGTTATTAAATATATTACTCCACTTGAGGATCATCTTATTAAAAAGCTAGTGCTGTACTTCTGGGAGGTTGTTGAGAAGACTGATAGAAATGGAAAATTACTGAGTGAAATGATTCTTATTTGTTCCTTCCTGCGAGAAGATCTTCTTCACCCAAATGAGTACGTACGTGGCCTTACGTTGAGGTTTCTTTGCAAGGTAAAGGAAAAGGAATTGGTTGAACCTCTGATATCGTCTGTTGTTCAGAATTTGTCACATCGAGTTACGTATGTCCGTCGTAGTGCTGTGTTAGCTGTGCATGCCATTTGTAGGAGATTCCCCGATCTTCTTCCGGATGCACCTGAACTGGTTGAGAAATTCATTGGTGATGAGAATGATGTTTCTGCGCGTCGAAATGCTTTTGATATGCTTGTGGAATGTGCACCTGAACGAGCTGTGCGATTCCTAACAATGTTTCGCGAAACCACAGATATGGCAGAAGCTGGAGCTGCTTTTCAGGTTTCTGTTGTTGATTTTGCTCGTCAAATGATACGAGCGAATCCATATGATAAAGCCAAGTATGTAGCTATCCTTTTTAATATTTTACAGTCTAAGAATCCGGCTGTACGCTTTCAATGTGCTTCAACATTGTTGAATTTATCTTCTTCTCCTACAGCTATTCGTCAGGCAGCATTAACTTTTATTGACTTGCTCAAGACACACTCTGATAATAGTGTACGACTTATTGTTATAGACAAATTAGATGGTATGCGAGCGAGATTCAGTGAAGTTTTGCAGGATTCTCTCTTGGATGTTGTGAGTGCCTTGGCTAATGGTTCTACAGAGATACGTAAACGAATAGTGGCACTCGCAGTAGAGCTTGTCTCAAGTAAGAATGTTGAACTTTTTATACAAGCCATGAAAAAAGAACTTTTACGTTCCCAAAGTGAAGGTGATCTTGTAGATCAAACTTCTATGCAAGAATATAAACGTTTATTAATTCGTGCTATTCGTACCTCTGTGATTCGTCAACCTCACATGGCATCTTCTGTGTTACCTATTATGATGGATTATACCTGTGATTCATCAAATGGTGGTTATGAAGTTATATCTTTTATTCGTGAAATTTTACAGATGCAACCATCACTTCGTGCTAGTACATTAAAACAGTTAATGGAAGTTTTTCCTATGATTACTTCACCCCAGGTAGTACGAAGTGCTCTCTGGTTATTTGGAACTCATGTCTACTCTGTAGATGAGGTATTAGGAGTACTTGAACTTCTTCAAAAATCTCTTAAACCATTTCCACTCACACCACCAGTTTCTAATACTTTATCTACTGGCGGAGATTCCAATACACCACCAGCTCCAGTTATGCAAGCTGTCACTACTGTACGAGAAGATGGAACTTATGTAACTTCCTATACAGCTGTTCCTGCTACATCAGTAACAACAGAATCTATGAATGAGATGGGTGAATCATCTAATGGTCTACGATTACTTATTACTAAGGGTAATTACTTTGTTGCAACAGCTCTTGCTAGTACCTTATCAAAACTTATTGTTCGATTGTTTAATCATTTTAATGATGCTGTGGATTTAACAGTTAAGGAGAGAGCCCGAGATGATGCGTTGATGTTACTACAAGAAATTATTCGATATGGTACTGCTCCAGATACAGTACATGTCATAGATGAAGATTCTCATGAACATATTTGTTTAGGAATTATGTCTATTACAAATCCGAAATCTTCAATTTTGACATCTTTTGTAGATGAATCTCATAAAGCTCTTAGTACGGTGGAAAGTACTGTAGCTGGTGGTGCTGTTGGTGAGTCTGGAACTAGTGAAGCATCCAAGGCAAAGGAATCTGTTACTCTCTGTAATATTGATATGCCAGTTATATTTACACAACTTAAACAAGGGAAAGATGCTTTTCTTGAACTTGAAGCTGCAGATGATTTGGGCCATGCTATTGCGAATGACTCTATTGATAAAACAGAGGAATTCCTTAAACGATTGGAAAAAACTATTCCACTCTCTGGATTCTGTGATCCGGTGTATTGTGAGGCAACGGTAACTGTACACCAATTTGATGTATCTGTTGATTGGTATTTGGTGAATCGTACACCGCATTTATTACAAGATCTAACGATAGAGTTAACTTCACTTGGAGGTATGAAGTTATGTGAACGTCCACAAGTACATAATTTACCTCCACATGGTACTCTTAAACAACGTACAGCTTTAAAAGTAAGTTCTACAGAGACAGGTGTTATTTATGCTAATATTCTTTATGATGCCCCTAATGGTGAACGATGCTGTGTAATATTAAATGATATCCATGTTGATATTATGGACTACATTAGACCAGCATCATGTTTAACGACAGAATTCCGTGAAAAGTGGGGTACATTTGACTGGGAAAATACTATTGCTGTAAATACCGATAAAACAGATTTACGTGATTACGTGGAATTTGTAATGCGGGAAACAAATATGCAATTGTTAGAGCCATACCCAGATGTGGAGGCGGAGACAAGTGAATCGGGAGAACTTCAAGGACTCTCACCTCTTAGTAATGATGATGATTACGATTGTGTCTCTTGCAGTCTTTACGCCCGCACGGTGTTTGGTGAAGATGCGTTGGCAAATGTCTCACTTGAACGAGACGCACATTCAAAGATCACAGGTGTAGTGCGTATTCGATCAAACACACAGTCCATTGCGTACGGTATTGGAGAACGGCTTAGCTTAATTGATAAGGGAGGAAGACAGTAGGCCCATTGGGAATTCCCAATTTGGAATAGGAAAGAAGACATCCATCAACGCACATATATGATGAGAAAGAGAGAGAGAGAGAAAAGAGGAATATGAACAATAAACAAAAAAAAAGAAAAAACAAGAAGAAAACCAAAAAAAAAAAAAAAAGGAAACGTTGAGAAGTAAACAAGAATGAAGAAAAAAGAAAAAAAGAGAGATGAAAATGAGTGAGAGATGAAGTGAGGAGGAAGAATGTCTCAGGAAGAAAAAAAAAAAAAACAGTAACGAGAATACAAAAAAAAGGAGGAAAAAAAAAGTACATTGATAGGGAAACAATTGAAAACACACAATAAGTAAAAAAAAAAAAAAAGATGGCTATTGTTCGGAGTGAGCAGGACTACATTATTTTTTTTCTTTCTTGTGATAGCATGTGTAATGTATGCTGAGGAATCTGTGCGTAAACATTCCCCTGCGTATTCGTTGTGTGATATTGCCATTGTATTCTTGCGTTGGGTTCAACATTTCATGACCAGAGTAAGTGGAAGAAGAAGAAGAACAGAAAGAGAGAGAGAGAGAGACTCTGAGAAGGAATAAAGAAAAAAAGTTTATGTCCATCAAGAAGAAAAGAAAAGAAAAGCAGGAGAGAAACCATGAATTCCACTTTTTTATTATTCTTATTATTATTGTTATTATTTATTTCCCCCACCCCCTTCTTTCCCATGTGTAGTAGGCGTCTGTGTTAGAAAAAAATGCTCTTTGGTCCAGCCATTAGTGAGACGGAGATCCGGGCGGTGCAGGATGGCATTGCGAATGATGTCCGCAGTGATGGCCGCTCGCTAACGCAGCGCCGTCCCTTCACAATTGTGCCTAATCACACCACTGGCGGTGCAACTACAGAGATCGATTACGATGGAAGTTGTGTGGAGGTGCAGTGCGGCGGCACCACTGTGGTGGCGGCAGCAACACCTTCTGTGGTGGAATTGCAGGAATGCAGTTCAATCTCTGCAGAAGAGGGAGAAAAAGAAGAAGTGGAATCCACTCCTCACAATTCCACCGCAGCTCTGCGTGGTCCACTGTACATCACCATTGATGCTGTCCCTGCAGTGGTGGATTATTATGCGGAGTCTCTTCGCAATCGCGGTGGCCGTTATCGCCAGGCGTATCTTTCTTTTCTCGCCACCACCATCCGTCAGACTTTTGGCGCGGAGAGTGTGGTGGTGCAGGAGCAATTAGGCGTGGCAGAGGCCGAACGCATCCCAGAGGAGAATGCAAATGACAACAACACATCTACAATTCCCAACACCAACAGCAACACCATTAATATTAATAACAACAACAACAATATTAGTATTAATATGAATTCCAATTCCACCACTGGCTATCCGGGCGAACAGTTATATCTCGGCAGCGGCCATGCCTTCCGCGTGGATGTCGACGTGCATGTGCTGCAGGCCGGCGGCGGGGGTCTCGCGGCGCACATCGCCCTCGCCGTGCACGCCGCGTTGAAGGCCCTCCGACTGCCCGCCGTCTCTTTACATCAAACCGCCGCCGGCGTCGCGGTGGAGGTCGATCGCACCCGCCCCTTTCACCGCCCCATCAACTGGGAGGCGCTGCCAACACTCGCCATCCTGCTGCTCTCACCCACGCGGCACTACGTCGTGGACCCCACACCACTGGAGGAGTTGGCACTCCCACAACAAGTGCACATCGCCGCAAACGCTGCGGGAATGGTGGCATACACGAAATTACAACAAATGCCAGCACGCCGCGGGAATGCATGGCGATTGGGAAATAATAAAAAGAATGGAAGAGATGAGGAATTGTCAACGGCGGTGTCTCCAATGGATTTAACGGCTCTCTTGCATGACGCTCCATACATTTGTCAGGCTATTATATCCGAGTGTGATGAGGCCCTCCAGAAGACCCTTTAAAAACAGAAAAAAAAAACAAAAGAAAAAAAAAAAAGAAGAGGGGAGGAATCTCTATTGGATGGATGTTCTCTCTCATTTCTCTCTTTGTTTCTTGTTAACCCATTTTGAGGTGTATGTGTGTGTGTGTGTGTGCGGTGAGTGAAACGTTTAATTGGTGGTACAATAGTACGCATATATTTTTTTTCTTGGTGCGCACATTTCGCACGTACAGGCGTACAAAACCCCACACAAAGAAAAAAAAAAGTAAATGAGTGTGAATTTCTTTTTTTTTTTTTTTGTATTCTCCGTTTATCTGTTTTTTTTTCCTTCAATTTTTTTTTTTCTTTCTCTCTCTCTCTCTCTCGCTTTCTCTGTTTTTTTGCTTGTTGTGGGGTTTGCGTGCTGTACGAACACAACGAATTTACTCTTTATTGTATTGCATTATAATTACCACGATATATTTTTTTTAAAGGCCTTAACTAGATAAACTGCTTGAATTATTAGAGAAATCCCATTAGATACACATACATCATTTCTTGTGTTTATACACATTTTATATATAAAGAATAAAACAACAACAATAAAAAGAAGAATTGTAGAAGTAGAAGCACCCACATAAAGATACTTATTATTATTATCATTATTGTTATTACTATTATTATTATTATTATTACGCATATATAAATATATAAATATAATTATATATATATTTACATATATTTAGATATATTTACACAGGTATCTTGAATAATAAGTTGATATTATCTATTACTATTGTGTAAATAAACATATACATGGAGCTTCGTGAAGTTAATTTTAATACGCTGGGGGTTCGCGGCAAGACAGGGCCTCCCATGGCCACATATGTAAGTCCACCACGCCCAAATAAACAAAATCAAGTTGGTCTTTCCTCAATAACAACAAGAACAAACGCCAGCACTACCACTACCACTACTACTACGACTGCAGCCATTCAAACAAATGCGGAAATGTATCCACCTACTGGATCCTATGCATTCCCATCAACACAAGATCCTCAACGCATGATGGAATTGGCAGAGGCGAATTACGCACAGTGCCCATGTGCGACTTGCGCGCAGTATCGTGCTTATTACGCCATGCAGGTCTCTGCCACCGACGCCTATGCACAAGATTCATACCTTCCACAATCACAATCACAACAACAACAACAACCATCAGCGGTAGTTGTAAGCACCACGACGAGACGTAATAATATTACACCTGTGATGACATTAGGAGGACATCGTTCTGTTGCCCCATCAACAAATGGTGTTGGTTATCCTCATAATAATAATAATAATAATAATAATAATAATAATAATAATAATCATCATCATAATTATCCTTCTTCCGCCACCTTACCAACACCACAGATGTTCTCTTCTACGATGAAGTATGGTGAACCTGTGGTGGCTCCCCCGGTGGCCACACACACGGCGGCACTTCCTTTAGACACAGCAGAGGAGTTTGAACGCAAATGTGTGGGACGCGTTGCCGAGTTGGCGTGCACGGCAGAAGGCCGATCTATGTTAATGGCCGCCATGCGCTCGCAGGACACAATGGTGATTGACACCATGGTAACTGAAATAGCGGCGGAGGTGGAAAAGGTCGCACTGGACACACACGGCTGTCATGTCCTGCGAGCACTGAAGGAATATATGAATGCGGCACAAACGGCGCTGTTGGTGTCGGCCTTTAATGAGACACTTGTGTTAAATCTCTGTACCGTCTCTCAACACACACGTCGTATTCTTCAAGCCTTATTTGAACGACCGTTAATTGATTTACAACCCATTGTGGATGTATTGGCGGCGAATGCCCAATATCTTGCGGCTACGCAGCAAGGTTGTATTTCACTCATGCGTATCTTTGAACACTGCGATGCCGCACAAAAGGCTCAATTGATGGCGCCACTCGTTCCTCTCTTTGCACACATCGCATTGGATCCCTTTGGGAATTACGTTGTGCAGTGTGCGATTGAGCATAGTGGGAAGACCACAGCCGCTCAATACACCGTCTCCTGCTTTACAGGGGAATTATTAAATATGAGTTGCAATAAGTATGCAAGTAATGCGGTGGAAAAGATTATTAAAATCTGCGGGGATGTGCCTGCGGTGCGACGATTATTATTAGATGAACTCATCTACAATCCCGCGGCATTACTACAAATGGTACAGGATAGTTTTGGAAACTTTGTGGTACAGAGTATTATTGAACATATGGAAAATCCAAATGAACTGAAACGTATTTGTGATCGTCTGCGTCCGGCACTTCCAAGCAGTCCATATGCGGCGAAGATTGAGGCGAAGTTGCGGACTAAAAATATGTCAACACAACAACCACAACTACCACTGCAATCACAACAACAACAATCTCCACAACCACAACCGCATAATAATAATCATATGAATAATCATCATCGACAGCATATCCCACGCCAGGGTTCAAATCGCCGGTTAGTCCCTCCATTATCACAACAGGGAGGGTCTGTGAATATCTTTTAGATTACACTCACAGGATATGAGAGAGTGAGTGAGTGAGGGGAGAAAAGAATGAAAAAAAGAAAAAAAGATTCTGTTGTGTCACCACCTCTAGAGAAGAATGGATGTGTGACGACTCCATGCGTATAGATTTCATATAACGCTACGAAAATAGATGTGAATTGCGTTAATAACAATAATAATAATAATCAATAGTCATATTAATATTACTACACTCCCTTCCCTTTTTCTTTTTTCTTCTTTTTTTTTCTCTCTCTTTACGGTTCTTATGTATAATGTATTTATCCGAAATATAGAAGGAAATAAAATCTAAAGGGTTCCTCTGGAAAGTTTAATAGAGAAGGGAGGAACCAAAGAAGAAGAATTCGGGTAAATAATGGGATAAATGGGACTGAGTGAGAGGGGAGAAAAGGAAGAGAACCAAAAAGGGAAAGGGAAAAAGCAAAAATAAAAATATATATATTTATATGGAAGAGAAAGAAGTATAATCTTTCTTCTTTAGAGCTCTTCAGCTATTTATATCACTCATTTATCATTTTACATTTGTAATGAATGAAATAATTTATGTTCTTTTCCATATTCCCAGTTGACTACTTCTTCTTGATATTGACCGTGTTGATCTTACTTTTTATTATTCTTGTTTTTTTTTATTATTTTTATTTATTTCATCCGGCCAATAAATTGGTTTCGCAGTGAGAGGAGAGGACTGCATGCGTTGCACTCAACAAATCCCCTTCCCCCCTCAGTAGCGTATAGATGGCCGTAATGTATTTATACATCTATCTATCTATATCTATATATATATATATATATATATATGAACTGTATTTAAACTGTATTGATGGAGGCCTCACTGGGAAATATGAGAAAACCCCCGGAAAAGATAAACTTGCAGTGTAGTAACTGCAAAGATATTTGACCGGGATAAAGAAAGAAACAAACAAACAAACAAACAAAAAAAATAAACAGTACATGTATATATCTATTTAAACCCAAAGAAAACGAAAAAAAAAAAAAAAACAAAAAAACAAAAACAAAAAATAAACAATATCAAAGTAAGGAAACCAGATATATAGAAAGTTAGATACTATATCTCTTTCCATTTTTTTTTCTTTTTTTTTTTCTCTCGGACCATTCCGCTTCACTAGATCCACCGTGTTGGTCTTTCACTTTTTTTTTTCTTCTTTTGTTTTTATTCCCACATTACACGTACTTTACTTTCCCTCTTATCACGTTAGATTCAAAGAATCCCCCGCTCTTTACTTTCCCACAGGGAATCAATTATTGGGTGTTGAGAGAGGAAAAAAGAAAAAATAGGTGGAACCCCTTTTTCTTTTTTTTTTCTTCTTTCTTCTTGCACCCACCCACAAACAAACAAAAAAAAAAA
>NW_021639856.1:114764-123588 GCF_002087225.1 Trypanosoma theileri | reverse complement strand
ATAATAATAATAATAATAATAATAATAATAATAATAATAATAATTCTTCATGGGCCTCACATCCTGAGAAGGGACCAGCTCCAGGAGTTGTGATTACGGCGGAGACAGAGGGTTGGTTGTGTGTTCGTGAGCAACGTAATGGTGGTATTCGATTTCAACGACGTTTACGATCCGGTAGTGATCCTTTTTGTCTCTGCTGGGGATCTATTTCTTCTATTAGTTCTTCCTCTTCATCAGAATGTCATTTCTTTGCTGGACAACAATGTGGATTAGTGACGATGTTGCGATTGACGGGAGAGACCATTACGGAAATGGCGGATTGTGTATTGCATGAGACTCCCATTGTCGCCATGACTCGAGTTGTCTCTTTTTCCTCTGGTATGAAAAAAGATATATCTATACAGTCAGAAGGAACTTCTACTTCTACTCTGGCCAATACTACACAATATCTCTTATTAACATTAGATACAAGTGGAATACTGGGAGTGTGGAATATCACCACAGGAGATGTGCATTGTTTATATACCGTACAACTTCGAAATCCACCGGTTCGTTGTTTGACATCATGTGAATGGGATACACCTGGATGTGTATTTATTCCTGGCGGCATCATCATCACAGATGAGGTGATGACATCACCCCACAAGGATACAATAAATAGTAATAACATCAATAACAATACAGAGAAGGTAAACTCTTCTTCTACTTCTACTACTACTACTTCTACTACTACTAGTTCTTGTTGTTTAGATATTGAACTTCTGCGTCTCCCCTCATGTGAAATGGGAAAGATGTGGGAAACTCTATCCATCTACACAGGTGCAGAGACGCCTGTTATCTCCATGGCCATTGTCCCTCGCATAGGATCTAGTGGTAAAATAGAATCTACACTGTGGGGAGGAACAGAAGGCGGGACTCTGCATATGTGGGATGTGGCCAGCCGTACACCCCTGCGAGTCATTAAACCCTCTTCTATTTCTAATTCTAATTCCTCTTCTTCTTCTTCTTTCTTATCATCATCCATTCATTATATTTTGTCCGCACCGCATGTGGATGCTCAACATGTGTGGGTGTGTACACGTGGAGGAAGAATGGCGGTGTGGGATGCAAATGCCTTTTTATTATTATGTGAATTGCCAGTTAGTTATCCAAAAGGTCCCGCCTTATCAGAAGGAAACCCTAATGTTTCTTCTTCTTCTTATCATCATCATCATAATAGTCGTCCTCCTCGTCGTGAGAAATCTTCTGATCATACTTTACAACATCTTGTGGAGGATGTGAGAGATGCACCCAATCACTTTACTCTCTTTGTATATCCCATTGAACCCGTGCAAACTGTACGTTTATGGTCGGCAGCAACAGACGGTACCGTACGCTCATGGTTGTGCCAAACCAAAACAACAACAAGAAGAGAAAGTAAGAAGTGTAGTAATAATAATAATAATAATAATAATAATAATAATAATAATAATAATAATAATAATAATAATAATAATAATGGAATTGATAGAGCCACTGTACGTGCCTTTATTGAGAGAAAAGCAAAATTGTTTACACATGAAACCACAAGTTTGCGTGAGAGAATAGCACAACTCACTCAGGAGGTAAATGCATTACAGGCGCGGAATCGTGTATTGGCAGAGGCTCTCAAAACTGCTATTGCTCATATCTCCATTACAAAGAATACAGATACTACTATGGATAACAATAACAACAAGGAGGAAAGTAATCATGAGGATAAAAACGAAGTGAATGATGATAATAATAGAAACACAATAATAGATATGAGTAGTCTCCCTGTAGACTCTCCACTTCCACAACGGCCCCCAATAGAAATATTAGATGAAGAAAGCCCACACATAGATGCTATGCATTCCGCATTAACAGAATTACAAGAGAGACTGCAAAACGCATATAATAAGAATGAACAACTCCTCGCTGATAAAGAAGCCTTAAATATCAAAATACATGAATATTCATCTCAGTTAGAAGCGAGAGAGTTAAATGTCTCATCATCATTGATAGATTCACAAAACGCCTTGATGACTCAGGAGAAGGATCAGAGTGAAGTATCCTTATTACAACAACAACTTCTTGTATGTGAAGAAGAAAAGATGATGTATATTAATCGTTGGCGAGATGAACAAATATCTCGTGAAGCTGTTGATGAAAAGTGTAAAGCTTACGAAGGACATATTCTTTTACTACAGGAGGAATTAGGCCGCGTTAAAATGTTATCATCTATATTGGCATCTAATACTTCCTTATTAGATGATAAGGATAAACCAAAATGTTCTCAGCATAATGAAGGTGGCTATAATAAACATAATTATAATCATGATGACACGAATGAAAGTAATAATACCATTAATACCATTAATGTTAATAATAATGACACACATGCAGTAAAGTTGCTTGATTTTTATGTTAGAACAATAGAAGAAGATAAGAGGGAGTTTAACGATAAAGATATAACTTTACAAGACTCCGAGATGATAACAAGGATGAACCCCTCATCTTCTCAACATGTTAACAAGCAAGATAAGATACGATTAGAGTGGGATCAGATTATACAAGCACGTGAAGAAGTTAAGGAACAGGCATTACAACTGCAGCGTATGCACGAACAACAACAACGAAAAGAAGAAATACTTTTGGGACATGCGGAACGACTGTGTGCTTTAGAAGAAGAACTCCGCCGTGAAGAACGCCGATTAATGCAATGGAGACAAGTGGGTCGGTAAAAGAGAGAGAGAGAGAGAGAGAGAGAGAGAGAGAGAGAGAGAGAGAGAGAGAGAGAAAGAGTTACTGGATTGAGAAAAATGATTCAAACAAGGAAAACCAAATAGAATAGATATTTACTATCAGTTGCCTGTACACTATTGGTGTTGCTTTTGATGTATCGTTATTTTATTATTATTATTATTATTATTATTATTATTATTTATTTATATTTTTTATTATTTTTTTTGAGTTATTCTTTGCATCTGGAAAGATTATATCTGTATGCGTCCTTGTTGTGTGTATTTCTATTTTTTTCCTTATTTTCTTTATCATCCTTTGTTGTTTTTTTTTTTTTGTTTTTTTCTTTCTCTGTATTTATTATATTCTTTTTATTCTTTTTCTTTCTTCTTCACCCCACTTTATCAGACGGAAGAAAAAAAAGAAAAGTAAAAAAAAGAAAAGAAGAAAAGAAAAGAGCGACGGCATGCCGCCCAGCCGAGTGGAGGAGGCCCTGCGGCTCTTCGCCACGCTGCAGAATACATTAGAGGCCGAAACTCGGCAGAGTGAAGTTCACACGGCAACTCTGCGGGCCGAAACCCCCAAGCCGTTGCTGCGAGTCTCGCAGTCCTCCTCCGCCTCTTTTCACTCCTCCTCCTCCACTAGTCCATTCACAACAGATGGAGGAAAAACAAAAACAAAAACAACAAGAGCAGCGGCAGCAGCAGCCGCAACACCAATACCAACATCATCATCATCCATCTCTTCATCATCTTTATTGGTATTACCAGCGGCCGCCTCCATGGAGGAGTTAAGACGAAAACTGGAAGTGGCAGATGGCATCATGAAGCGTCTGCATGGAAAGAATCAACAGTTAGTGCAGCGAGTTAGTGCGTTGGAGCGGGAAAAAGAGACAGGGAATACAGTAGAGGTTTCTGCAGAAGTAGTTCGTCTCCGAGAGAAGTTAAGACGACGAGAAGAAGAAGTAGCTCAGTTAAAGAAACGACTGAAAAATGTTGAGGAAACAGTAGAGCGAGAATCTTTTAGTTCGATGTGCCCTCCCCACCTAGTGCGGCGTATACAAGCCCTGGAAAATCAATACAAAGAGTTGCTTGATATTAAAATTGATGCTGTTTTAAAAGAGGATTCAGTAGAAAAGATTAATGCAGAAGTAAAAAAACTTTTTTCACATATGAAGAATAAGATGATGACGGACGCTTCTCAACATGAGGAAGAGGTTAGACGACTCAATGAGACTCTCGTTGAGGCGGAACGTCGACTTGCAGTTACCTACAAGAATAGAAAGAACTGTACATAGTTGCTCTAGATTAGAGAGAGGTCTGGTGAGGTGAAGGGAGAGGAGGAGAGGATGATACATTTCTTTTTCTTGATTGTCTGTACTCGTCTAAATGTCTATGGATGTACATGTGCATGTACGTGTGTATATAAATATATACATATATATCTGTATCTATATCTATATACATGGATTTCTGTGATTTCCTGAAGAAAAAGAAAAAAAAAACTCTATGTGGTAGGAGAAATCTCTCTTCAGGAAGGAAATATAGAAAGAGTGGGAGGCATAAGGAAAGAGAGAGAGTGTGTGGGTGTGTGCGATAGTGTGACAGTGACAGTAAAAAGTATATGTCTGAGTGGTTTTGTATATATGTATATTTTTTAGGCTACGATAATTCTGTAAAGGGTGACAAGTATTTTTATTTTTATTTTCTTTCTTTTTCTTTCTTTCTTTTTTTTGTGATGTCTTTCCCTTTTTTTTTTTTACTCTTTTTAAAAGAGTGACTGACTTACTGACTGGCGATTAAGTAGGTGAGAAAAGAGAACAAAGAAAAAAAAAAAAAAGGAAAAAAAAAAAGAAGGTCTGAGAAAAAGGGGGGTCCTCGACACTCACGCATACACGTTGTTGTTATATCTACGCAAACATTACAAACTCTTGTAAAGAGGATTAAAACACAGAAAAGGATAAAAGAAAAAAGGAACAAATCAATAAACCCAGACGACGTCATGTCCAACCGTCAGATTATTCAAGTCTTTGAAGAGTACCAAAAGTCTCGTGTGAAGTTTGTGCAGACGGTGGCGGATTTAGCCTCCAAGCCGCAGCATATTGATGCCCTTCAGCAGGCTGGTGTAATGCAGTTACTGCGGCCCCTCCTCTTAGACACCGTTCCCTCCATTCAACAATCCGCCGCATTGGCGCTTGGCCGCCTGGCGAACTATAATGAGGAGCTCGCTGAGAATGTGGTCTCGGGCGATATTTTGGCCCAGTTGGTCTACTCCCTTGGCGATCAAAGCCGATTCTACAAGAAGTCTGCTGCCTTTGTGCTGCGCAGTGTGGCGCGCCATAATGCCCAACTCGCCCAGGCCGTTGTGGACAGTCAGGCGGTGGAGGCCCTCGTCGGGTGTCTGGAGGAGTTCGACCCCACCGTGAAGGAGAGCGCCGCCTGGGCGCTGGGCTACGTGGCCCGCCATAATGCCCAACTCGCCCAGGAGGTGGTCGACAAGGGCGCCATTCCGCCGCTGGTGCTGTGCGTGCAGGAGCCGGAGCTTTCACTGAAGCGCACCGCCGCCGCGACGCTGTCGGATATTGCGAAACACTTGCCGGAACTCGCGCAGGCGGTGGTGGATCAGGACGCCGTCACGCACCTCGCCCCACTCATCACGAGTAATGACAACAAACTGCGGCGGCAGGTCTGTCAGTGTCTCGCGCAGATTGCCAAACACAGTGTGGAGTTGGCGGAGCTGGTGGTGGAGGGGGAAATCTTTCCCAAGATCTTCACACTCCTCAAGGATAGCGATGAGGTGGTGCGGAAGAATGCCGCCACGTGTATTCGTGAGATTGCGAAACACACACCGGAGTTGGCACAACTCGTCGTGAATGCCGGCGGTGTTGGGGCACTTGTGGATTACACCAGCGAATCCCGCGGGGCCGCACGTCTGCCGGGCATCATGACACTTGGTTACATCGCCGCCTTCTCGGAGACACTCGCCCTTGCGGTGATTGTCGCCCGCGGCATCACTCCACTCGCCGACGCTCTTGAGCGGGAGGCGGAAGATCACATTAAGGCCGCCGCCGCCTGGTCACTCGGGCAGATTGGGAGACACAGCGCCGATCACGCAAAGGCCGTCGCCGATTGTAATGTACTGCCAAAATTGTTAGATGTGTATTTAAGTCCTAATAGCTCAGATGATTTACGTACAAAGAGTAAACGGGCATTGAAGAATATTATTCAACGATGTGTGCAACTACCAGCATTGGAACCACTTCTTCACCCAGATGCTCCACAAAATATTCTTAAATACGTCTGCGGACAATTCGCAAAGGTCCTCCCTACAGATATTGCGGCAAAGCGGGAGTTCGTCGCCAATCGCGGTCTCGCCACAGTTCAACGTATTCGGGCAGAACCAGGCTCTAAATTGGCAGAATACATTCAAAGTATTAACAACTGCTACCCACCGGAGATTGTTCAATACTATTCCCCACAGTATGCCCAGACATTCCTGGAAAAGATAGAAAACTACCATGTGCAGCAGGTTCAGCAGCACTAGACGTTCTTTTTCATTTTCTTTTTTTTCTTTTTTTTTTCTTTTTCTTGTATGTGTTTGTTTCTTCTTCTTTGTGGAGAGTCGGGGATTGGGGAGAGAGATAGAGAAATATTGGGAGGATGAAAGAATGAGACGGACTGATTCCATTATCCTCACCTCACCTCAAAGCAAAAGAAAACAAAACAAAAGGAAAACAAACCAAGAAAAAAAAAAGATATGAAAAGAAATAAAAAAAAAGAAACGAAAAGGAAGTCAGCAAACCAACCAACAAAACAGACATACGTATTGTATACATATATATAAATATATGTGTGTATATATAATTGTCTGGTATACAGACGACGTAATGTAGAAAAAGAAAAAATGAGCAAACACATTTACACAATAGTGTGGAATGGCGAAAGGAAAAAAAAAAAAAAGAACAAAAAAAAAAAAAAANAAAAAAAAAAAACAACGGCAAAGAAGATGTGAAGCGGAGCAGGTACGATAAAAAAAAAAAAAGAGTAAAAAAGAAAGATTATGAAGAATTATGGTCCTTGAAGGATGGTGGTGACTGTAATAGTGATGATAAAGATAAATAATAGTGGTTGTTGTAGTGGTTGTGGTGTATGGTGTATGAGATGGCAACATACAAATGTATATGTACACTGGATGGACTATTTTTCTTTTTCTTCTTCCTTTACTCAATTTCTTGACCTTTATTTTCTGATTTACTCACTCACTCACTCATTTACTTCACCTTTTCGCTCAATTGCACAATTTCTTCTCTTGTTTTTTTTTTTAGTGCATATGGGGTTGTACATATGCGATGAAAGGGAGAGCGGGATTTGTTAAAAGAACTGAAGAGATGCCTGTTTTTTTTTTTCTTTTTCTTTTTTTTTCACTTTCTCTTTTCTGTTGTGTGGCTGTTTCTCACAGATTGAATGTATGGAAAATCAATGCGCACTACTAGACTGTAAGAATCCCAACAGCAACGTAAAACAAACAAAACAAAAAAAAAAAGAGAGGAAATTAATTTTCCTCACATGACAAAAGTGTTGGAAAAATGGATTTATTCTTATTTCTCAGATTGTTTTCTTTTTTATCTATTTGATATATTAAATGCTGTTTATTCTCTTACTTTTTTGTTTCTTCTTTTTCTTTTTCTCTTCTGTATGACGTTTTATTATCGGGTATCAGGTTTTGACAGGGAAATAGTTTTTAGCTGTTGAGATAAATAGGGAGAGAGAGTGAGTTAAAAGAAGGTCCCAAAGGATATTTTCTCTCTCTTTCTCTCTCTGTGTTTGTTTGCCTTCACAGAGAGAACCACATACAACGTCAAGCCAAATGTACATTGGTTTAAAATAGTTCAATACAAATACATTCCTTTCGTGTTTTTTAATTTTATCTTATTTTATTTCTTAGTTGCTAAACCCCCATCAAAAATGAAAACCTCGCGGAGTGCAGATGCGGCTCTGGGAACAATTTTAGCTACTGGAACTTCTCCAAGTAAAAGACGACGTGTGGAGAGAAGGAATATGTACAATCTTTGGAAACAAGAAATTGCCCATTTTGTGGATGCCTCCATGGCAGCAGAAACAATCACAATCACAACAACAACAACACCAGTGGTGAATAATATAAGTCATTCATCTGGAATAAATAATGGAGGGTTTACTCGAGAAGAAATTGTGTTGAACACATATCGTCTCTTGCGTGCTTGTTGGTTTTTCCGTGGCGATCCCGGCGATACGTTTGAGCCTGTGCGATCGATGAACTTCATCACACAGAAACTCCTAATGAAGTATGGAGGATATACGTTAACCAATGATGGGCAATATCTTTTTCTTGCAAGTGAGGAGAAAATGTCGCGTGTTGGATTTCTTCTCTTTATTCTCCATCAATTATTAATGGAATACGGTGGTTTCACCACTGTACAATCACAACATCAACTGAATGTGAAGAGAGGAATGTCATGTATGGATCCAACAAGACTCTTCACTGGAGAGACGGAGTGGTGTATAGTGACAGTGAGAGGTGATTCTCTTGTTGGATTTGGGGCTAATTCAAACTGTTTAGAGCCCTTACAAAATCATCACATGTTATTTATGCAGGATTTATTACGTAATGTAATTCAGACAACATCTCCTAAAGTGATACTATTGGGAAATACAGTATTAACAATGAATGATGTTCACTTACTTGCTAATAACAGTCTTCACGCGGATTGTTTTGCGGCGCAACACTATAATGGACATCATATTGCTTGTTTTATTCCCAGTAAAAGAGATGCGTGGGGAACAGGAAAAGGAAGAGAAAGAGGAATGGGAATAACAACAACAGCATTAGTGGGAGATGTGGAGTTTGAGGATTGTCTTGGACATGCCGTTAGTTGTGGATCGCGACGAACAGAGAATGGAATTGTACATGCCGTTCTCCTTAGTCCCGTAGGACCACTACTAATTCATGCGGAATGGTACAATGGAAACACTAATAATAATAATAATAATAATAATAATAATAATAATAATAATAATAATAATAATAATAATAATAATAATAA
>NW_021639856.1:101722-114462 GCF_002087225.1 Trypanosoma theileri | reverse complement strand
ATATATATATATATATATATATATATGTTTATAAGAAGTGATGTTATTGTGGTTCTCCTTGCCCTGGTATTGCATTTTTTTCTTTTTTTTTCTTCTTTTTTTCTTCTTTTTTTCTTCTTTTTTTCTTCTTTTTTTTCTGGGTTTGGTGAAGTTGACAAGACAAAAAAAAAAAAAAAAAAGAAAAAAAAAAACACACAAGAAGAGGGGTAGTGGGGGCCAACTGACCAATTGTTATTAGACTGACATCTGCGGAGTTCCAGCAGGAGTTTAAACCTAAAGGAAATAACGGTAGAACATACAGTAGATAAACTACATAAATAAAAAGAAAGTTATATATATATATATATAGTTATAGATATATATAGATACAATATATATAATATAGGTATTATATATATATATTGTTATATTGATATAGAGGCACACACACACACAAAAGAAGAATAATAATAACAACAACAACACTGAGTCAGTGAGATAAGAGTATATTCATATTTATCTACATCATGAAGTGGTCGTTATCTCGTCGAAAGGAGAATCACAGCCGTACAAATGGAGAGAGAGAACGTATTAAAGTCATTGCATGTGGAAAAGAATATATGGTGCCTGTTGAGGCTAATACACATGTGGAGACACTGCGGCAATATGTAACCGCCATCGCCCTTCCACACTCCAGTGATGCCAACATGCAATCCACACTTTTTCTGAATAACAAGGCACTTCATGAAAAGACAAGAGTGAGTGAACTCCCACCTAATGCCGTTGTGCATCTACACTTTAATGCGGCTGCTACTAATATGGCTGCTGCTGCTGCTGCTGCTGCTAACTCTAATCGCACATCGCCCTCCATTTCCGTAGAAGGAGCTGCTGGACGTGTTTGTAATGGTTGTGGTGGTAATTATATGGTAAATTCACCATCCCCACAAGCACCAATCACAACAGTGGCCGCAGCAACAACAAGAGCCATTCTTGTGCCTGTAATGCCGCTGGCTCTTTGGCCAATGACAAGTATTTATCCCATGGTACAGCAGTTACCATTACTGCAGGATAACAATATGACAATTCTACGTCAACCGGAATATTATGAAGATGGAACGTTTGCTGCACGTTCATACCATCCTTCTTATCCATGTTCTTGTCATTGTCATGATCAGTACTGCTGTAATCATCAGCATCGTGTTTCTCACGAACAACCATCACGAGTGGAAGTGTTGTCGTCATCCGTGATGAATGAGAGAAATAACACTGAAATGAGAACAAGATCATCATCATCACCATCCGTATCTGAGGGGGCAATGATGACAGTTATAGTGAGCACTGAAGGTACTACTACGGCTAATAACATTAATAAGAACAATACCCGTGAACTGCGTGTGAATCGCACCTATCCTGTGGGAACATTACGGGAATTGTTTGACATTTCACCTTCACACCGTTTGTTTATGGGCGACACCCTCGTGGAAGATGAATCCCATTCATTTGAAGGATTATCTGTTGGACCATTTCAACGCTTTACCTTCCGTGAGGCCCCACCATTGTTGGGAATGAATTCCACAGACAATGCGAATGTCAATAAAGTGAAAAAGAGGCATAGAGTTACTGCAGCCACACCGAAATTGGAAGAAGGCATGGTGCCCTCCGCAATTCCATCATTGGCGGTTTCTGATGTCGAGTCTGTGGAGTCCAATGCGCACAGCAGTCCGCGCTCGGCGAGGAACTCACGCCGGCGAATGCGAGAAGAAGGACGGAGTCGTAATCGTCGTGCTCGTACGCCTGTGAATAACAGGAGTCAACAAGATGTGGATAATACTCGATGGACGGATAGAGAGACGGAAAGCAGAGAGTCAATATCAGCGGAAAGTACAGAGAAGATGCGGTATAATAATAATAATAATAATAATAATAATAATAATAATAATAATGACAATAATAATAATAATAATAATAATGACAACCATCATTTAATGAGAAAAAGGAGGGATTCTACAGGAGAGGAAATACAATCCCACTCTGTGAGAAGAGAGTCCTCTGCATCTGTTCCAACTCCCACATCTCTTCAAGAGGAATCCACCGCCGATAAGGAAATGATGATGAGGATCCCGCCGGTGGATGTAAAGGGACGCGGTTCTTCTCAATCTTCTCAATCACTATCACCATCGCATCAATCTCAATCTTCTCAATCGCATCAAACCCCATCGCGGCATTCCCTGCGCGGTTATAACTTTGACAATGATGATGCCTGCGCGATGGGCGGGGAGCCGGTGAGTTCCGACGGGACACGTGTGTTTGTGGAGATGGATCATGTCTACAGCCAGCCACTCCCAACACCGCCAACCGTGCAGCAACAACAAGAAGAACAAGAAGAGCAGGAACGAAGAAGACAACAACAGGAAGAAGAGGAACGAGAAGAACGCAAACAACAACAGGAGGAAGAACGAAGAAGACAGCAAGAACAACAAGAAGGAGAAGAAAGAAGCAGTCATCAGGAAGAACATCAAGAAGAACAGCAGCAAGAAGAGGAAGTAACACAGCAACAAGAAGAAGGGCAAGAAGGAAACAGTCATCAGGAAGGTCAAGAAGAACAACAACAAGAGGAAGAACAACAGCAGCAAGAGGAAAAGAGCAGTCAAGAAGAACTAAGAAGTCATCAAGGACAAGAAGAACAACAACAAGAGGAAGAAGAGCTGACAAGACAGCAAGAACAAGAAGAACTAAATCGAGTACGAGAACGAAGAAGAATGCATGAGGAACGAGAACAAAGAAGAATGTATGAGGAACGAGAACGAAGAAGACATCAACAAGAGCAAGAACAAGAACCAAAAGAAGAAAAACAAGAACCAAAAGAAGATGACCAAAAACAAGAACCAAAAGAAGATGAAGAAGAAAAACAAAGACAAGAACGACGACGCGAACGGAAAAGACGTCATCAAGAACGAAAACAGTTGGGGGACAAAAAGTCTCTTCTGCCGAAATCCACCACAGGGGATCCTCCCACACTAACAAATGTTCAATACTACCCACCATCTAAACACAGCAACAATAAGAATAAGAAGAAGAATAAGGAGAAGGAGGACAAGAAGAATAGCAGCAAAAAAGAAAGTGAAGAGAGAGGAACAGAGCGAGAGAGAAGTGGTAGTGTGGATGGGCAAAGTAAAAAGAGTGTTGAGGGTAATGCTCTAAAACGTGCAAAGGCATCCTTTCTTAAACTCATCTCCGCTGTTAAAGGAGTCTCCAAGACCTCACAAGAAGAAGGAAAGAAACAACAAAAACAGAAGCGACCATCATCATCATCATCATTACGATCATCACAATTATCACGATCACGATCACCATCATCAGAACCACAACCATCAACACCATCACCATCACAACAGCAACAACAACAAAAACAAGAGGAACAAAGAGAAGAAAAACAAGAACAACGAAAAGAAGAAGAAGAAGAAGAAAAATTATTACGACCACCACCACCATTACCACCGTCAGTTACTGTTCAAAGGCGACAGAAGGCAGACGCCAAAAGTCCTTCGACGACGTCAGAGGGTATTGACAATTCCCCAGTGACCCGGACAGGTGCGCAGGTTTCTCCCACATCAATTCTTTCAACAGACTCTATACTGAAGCGAAGCAATGACAGTAACGGTAGTATGCGGAAAAACAGCAGTTTTCGTCAACGCTCCTCAAGCAGCAAAGATGCGGAAGTAACCACATCAAGATCTCAAAGCAGCTCTACAGGAAGGAACAATGCTGATAACGATATCCACAGTAACAAGAACAATAATAATAACAACGACAACAAAAACAAAAACGATAGCAGTGAACACATTCGTATCACTGTGATTGATCCAAACAATCCAGAACGTCATCATTACAACTTACCTGTTAAGCCAAATTGTCCAGTTGGTATTCTGCGTTTTTGGTTATTGAAGAAAGGCGATGAGAAGTGGCAGTGGGCAATTTGTTGTGGCAATAAGGTACTTCAGGGAACTGACACCATTACCTTTCGACAAGTTACTGCTGGACGCAATGATTGTGTATTTTCCCTCCAACCCAGGCATCGCACACAAACATCGCCTCTAGACATCCCTGTTGCCGTGAAAGATGATACACCTCAAGAAGGTTGAATGGTTTATAACCGTATATCTTGTTGAAAACAAAACAAAAACAAAGGATTATTATTATTATTTTATTTTATTTTTTCTTTTTATTTTATTTCCAGTTTACTTCCTCTCCTTTTTTTTTCCCACACTATTATGTCCCTCCCTTTCCCTGTAGACATAAAGGAGTAATACACGGATATATATAACTATATATATATGCACATAGAGTGTCTTATTTTCTTTTTTTATTTATTTTGGGCGCACATTATTGACGCTAATGTTTATCTTTCTGTTGGCTTTTCTTGTATATCTACAAGTTGAGGTTGAATATAAGAACGCGTTTTCCGGTTTTTTTTTTCTTTTTGTTATTGTTGTTATTTCTCCATTAACATTAATAGAAACCTGAATCATCTTGTCTTGTTTTTTCTTATTTTTTTTTCACTGAGCCCTCGGTTATTAACGAAAAGAAGTAAGTTGTTGATCACGGAGTGGGAGTCAAGGAAATAGAAAGGTCTAATTGTTTTAGATTTTATCTTTGAAAATCCATGTTAAGTTCAAGTTTGATTGTCCGAACAGCGGCAACAACTATAAAGAACGCTTCTATCAATACTACTAATACTACTGCTGTTCCTCCCGCGGCATCAAAAGACAGTAGTCAAAAAGAACGTCATGAGGCGTTTACGCGTTTTTTAACAGCAAACAAAGCCAACTTTGATGGAGTAGCACTTTGTCCAAGTACTGATCAATATCGGGGACTTATGGCTATAAGAAAGTTCCGAGAGGGTACAACCGTTTTATCTGTACCAATGCACACCTTTTCCATCACAGCAGATCGTCTACTTAAAAGTGAACATCTCCGTTCACTTAACCCACCAACACTGGATGATGTTCGTCGTCTCATGACTGCACGGAGTATAAAAGATCCTGTTTTATATGAACAAGTGTATCTTGCACTTTTAATTGCTGGAGAACGACTCAATTTAAACTCTTTTTTTACACCGTATTTTGATGCTCTACCGTATCCAGCCATAGACGATGAGGCAGTGATGCGTCTACATAAGGATGTACTTGATCCCTTACAACTTGTGGAATGGGATGATCATCAAAGAGAATGGCTGACAATCTTTCGCACATTGGTTCGCCGTTGGGGGACTAAAAGTCCTCCGATAGAAGTTTGCTACTGGGCATGGCGTACAGTTCTGAGCCGAATGCACATGCTTCCAGATCGCGGTCTAGCTCCAGCGGAAGTGGGTTCCAATCTCAACTATTTTGCACTTTCCACATTTGAGCGAGCAGAGCGACAGACACGCATCTTAAAGCGTATTCGTGCAACTATTGGTAGTGTGTTGGGTAATGATAATGCGGCAGAGGACTATCGTCTCGTTCCTACATTGGTACCTTTGCTAGATATGACAAATCACTTGTCATCCGGTAATGTGTGTGTTGAGGTACAACCCCGTGGAGAGATGGGGAGCTGTGTCGAACTACAGGCAGTACGTGAGATTGAAAGTGGAGAACAAATTGGTTTCTGCTTTAATCGTTCCCAAGGACCCGCATTTACACTTTATCGATTTGGGTTTCTTCCACTATGATGAAGAGGTGTGTTTGATGTGTTTTGTATGTTTCTATTATGTCTGATCTGGCATCTGTAAGCCTTAAATATTTTCTGTTCCATCCTGTGAATGGGAGGTGAGGGATTTTTTTTTTTTTTCTTTTTTTCTTTTTTTTTTTGTGTGTGTGTATGTGTGTGCATGCATGTAAAGATGTTTAGTGTAGTTGTCTAGTGCCACCTTACACCTAGACATCCACTTCTTTCTTTTTCTTCGGAATTGTTCTTCATTTTATATAAAGAACTCATAAATTCACAAGGAAGGACGACTGAGATCCTTCATGCTACTGTGTTATCAGGAAGGAAGTAAGAAAGAGTGAGTCGTGGTGGTTCTGATTGTGGTGTTGCAGTTCCACTAATTATTACTGGCTCTAGTACACTATTCTTTTTTTTTATTATTTATTTCTTTAGGGCGGTGGGGGGTTGGGTAAAAAAAAAAAAAAGAGTGAGAGAAAGAGAGAAAACATCAATACAGAAAAAAAAAAAAAAAAAACCAATAATCAAAGTACGGGTAACTAAGAAAGAGAAATTGAATGGTGAAACTTGTACCACCTCTCTTGGTGAATGCGAAACTAGTCGCCAAGATGCGCCTCGCTACATCTTTGGCCCGTGAAAAAATTAGTTGTATCCCCCGTGATATCCTTTGGCCCTCTGTAGTACTGGCTGGAGAATACATTCAGGTCTGCATGGTTGCCTACCGTACATATCTGCATATTCGATTACAACAAGCATTGCGATTGGCGGTGGCTGCACCCACTGCCGCTACGACATTGTACTTGGGATGTGTATCCCTCGTCTGGTATCCAGAGCCGGGAGCTACATTAGACACGAGCAGCGTGGCAGCCCTTCCATTGCCCCGCACGACGGAGGAATTATTAAAGTTTGGACGGGACTGTGCCCGTCGATATCATCAACAATGCGATGCTGGTGAAACGTTGGGAGCGGCGGCAAGGAATGAGTTTGTGGGCGATATGCTTTGTATGATGCGGGCTCTTGCAGCCATTGAGGGAACGTTTGAGGAGCGGACGCTTGTGACGGCATCACTTAGTGGTAGAAAATCCTCACATGATGTGGAGTACGCGGCCTCACCAGCAGAGGAGGTCTTGCGCATTGTGCTCTCCATCTCACTTGATCAAGGGTGGTTCGATATTGTGGAGGAGGCACGAAAAAAATTTGAAATTCTTGTGCGGGAACGTCCAGTACCACCGCAAGCGAATGTCGCCAGTGCAGTGGCTGATTTGTGTGCGCTATCGTATGAACTAGAACGCTGTACAAGTTCAGAAGAAGTGACAATTATACAGCGTCAGCGTGTGGCGAGAGCGGTGGACGCATTTAGACCAGAAAACTCTGTGCGGGAACGCTGTACCATCGCTGCAGAAATTAACGTTCTTCCACTTGTAGATCTAGACAAGAAGACACGTTGTCTCATGCTAACACGACGTAGTCCTGGGAGACGACCACAACTCATTATTACGTTTATAGGCACAAATAGCATTCGAAATTGGTGGACAAACTTTAACTATACCACAACAGAGCTACCTATATCTTTTGGAATGCAGTGTTTTGTTCATAAGGGCTATTTAGAATTATTGGAGTCTATTGCATTTGATAAGGCTGCCATGGAGTTTGACCAGATTATTCTTATTGGTCATAGCTTGGGTGGGGCTCTTGCGCAACTTGGAGGTCTTTATTTGGCAAACGCTCGTCCTGAGAGAAGAGTTACAGTTCTTACAGTGGCATCACCTCGAGTCTTTTCTAATAGTCGAGGTATCTGGCAGCGCGGCAAAGATTGGTTAATATCTAATTCCAAATTAGATGAGAATATGATTGATCTCCCTAGTAATTGCCGTCATATTCGTGCTTTTATGTGCGCAGATGTGGTGCCAAAGCTACCTCCATCCCTCCTTGGTTACCAACATGTGGGAACACCGTTGCCTTTACACACAGGATGTCTCACACGATTGTCCTTTGTAGGATGGGGACTCTGGTCCTGTTTGTTTCATAGCGCGGATATGTATAAATCGGTGTTGGAGCAACCTGTTGTAGCTCAGCTTCACCGTTACGAGAATGTAACAGCACCTCCTTCCCACAAGGAAGGGAAAGAAATAGATTGACTAAAATTGGCAGTGATTTTTTTTTTTTTTCTCTCTCTCTCTCTCTCACACACACACACAGAAAGAGAGAGAGAGAGAGAGTGAGTGTCTGTCTTTGTGTGCGACAGGAGCGGGGTAATAGTGGTGGAATGAATGATCCCTATTGATGCTTTTTTTTTTTTTCTTGGAGAATTTCGTCAAACCGGATTCTTCGGTTTGTTTCATGTGCATGTGTGCAAGTATGGATTGTCTTAAATTCAATTGTTTTTTGGTTTTATTATTATTATTATTATTATTATTATTATTATTATTATTATTATTATTATTTCTTCTTATTCTTGGGTTTTTCTTTCTGTACCGTTATTTATTCTTTTTTTTTTTTTTCTTTTTATCCTTTTGCAAAGCCCAGAGAAGGAAGAAAAAAAAACGGGGAACGACCACAGACGCAAGAGTCATGGAGTCCCAAAAGAATGCTCACCGTCTCAACCGTATTTTCCGCAAGCCCAAGACGATGGTGGCGCCTCGCGAATGGCATGAGGATGGGGAGGAGGTTGGTCAGCACGATGGTGTTTTGCTCTCGTGTTTAAATACAATGACCAAAGAACTGACAGAGGATGAAAAGAAACGTGCGGTGGCTAACCAAGATCCGCCGTCGGCAGTGGAAGAGGAGCTCGCAAAGCGTGCAGCCCGTTTTGGTCTTACTGTGGGTGCTGCTGTTGCTGCTGGTGGTAACAATACTAATAACAACAATGATGGTCTTGGCTCCCTTGCAGATGGTGAGGCTATGGGGAAACGCATGCAACGCTTCGGCACGGTGGAACCAGAACCGTTAGTGGTGGACGAGGAAACACTGAAATCACGTGAGGCCCGTTTCAAGACACAAGAGCAGCAGGAAATGGATGAGGCGATGCAGGCGCGACTTGCACGGTTTGGTGGAGCTCCCGCACAGGTAGAGCTCAAGTTGTCTGAAGCCGACCGTGAGGCTATGCTGCGTCGCCAGAACCGTTTTGCTGCCTGAGTCGAACATGCGCAGAACTTTGGGTGTAATTCTTTTTGTTGTTCTCGTTTTCTGCGGGCGTTGCATATATATATATATATATATATATATATATATATATATATTGTATGCGTGTGTGTGTGTGTGTGCAAGAAAGTGATTAGATTAAAGAAAAAAAAAAGGAGATGGAGGTAATAGAAGCACGGCATGCGAGTGTGTGTGTGTGTGAGAGAGAGATATTAAGGGGGAGCAAGGGTTTAAATGCAACTACAAAGTGAGAAGAAAGACAGAAGAAATTGTTTCTGTCGTGTCTTTTACCTCTCGATACTCTCTTTTTCTTACTCCTTTCTGTATTTACTTATCCGTCAAAAAAAATTTTCTTTCTTGTTGTGCCTACTTTGTAAAAAGGGTGGTGTACCATTATGTGTCTCTGATGAAAAATTCCATTGTTTTTTTTTTTTTTTTTCGAAATTCGTCACCATAAAGTTTGACACAATGTATAGGCACTGTAAAGAACTTTACAAAAAAATAAAAATAAAAAAGAAACAAGAATAATACTACACACACATATATATATCTCTTAAGTGACAGTAAAACCTAACTTTAGCTACGATTTCTCTTCTTTCTTCAGAAGTGTGAACACAAATGACAGCCTTAGTGACAGAGGAGTCCTATATGTCTTTATCCAATAGAGAAATCATCATTTGAAACCCCTTTAGTGACCAGAGATACTTTCCATGAATAATTGAAGGTTCTCTCTCGGGGCTCGCGTGTGATCGTTTCGCCGGGTGGGGGTTCGAAATGCTTGTGAATGACCGGGGAGATAACTCAAATAGAGAAGAAATATGGGTCAGAATGCATTGAATGTCTATAGGTTTTTGACTGCTATAGTATTTATGTATATATGTCTGTGTGTATATATATGTGGAATATAGTTCTGCAAAAGTGTTGTGGGTCTCTAAAATACTGTGGAAGGAATGTACGCCTTGACAAGAGTTAATAAGTTTGCGTCGATACTTAGTTTCCGCCTAAGACTATGGAGTTCGTTTTTTTTTTTTTTTTCTGAAAGCAACTCTCTGTTCATGTGTACTGCTGTGCTAAAAGTTTGTAAAGAGAAATAATATCCTCAGACATGGATTAATTTGATAATAATAATAATAATAATAATAATAATAATAATAATGACTCATGGGTGCGGCGAGTTTTTTTTTTTCATCTGTTTCTTATTTGTGGGTTTCAGTCCATTTGATGGACCGAATGAGTGAGATGATGGGGGATTAAGGGTTGTTTTCTTTTTTATTATTTCCTTTTCGATTTCCCATTCATCCGTTGAACCCCTCTACTCAAGGAGGATATGCAGAGATGGGGATACTCGCAGCTCCCACAACGTGAGTCCAATCTTGTTAGAATAACTATTGATTAAGGTTTTCCATAAGTGATATGGACCTGGGTGTTTGGTGTCTGTAAACTGTAGTCGAAGGCAAGAAGTCCCAAGGGGTTTTCTCCCCTTCTTTGTATCTTGGTAGTTGTTTTTTTCTGTTTCGTTTTTCTTACATTTCTTGTCTCTTTTCATGTTGTGTGACATTCCAGTTTTCTTTTCCTTTTTTTCTTTTTGTTTGTTCCTTGTATCTGTAAGTGCGTTAGGGGGGAAAACCCGTTGCCGCTGTGCTTGTGGGATGGCCGCTCGGGCACCCAACAACAATAACAGTAGCAATAGAAACGAAAACAGGAGGGAAAAGAATGAAACAGATCCTGTTCCTGTACAAATGACTAGTTTAGTTCCTGTAAGGGTTGTTAGCGTACATGGTGATTTCTTCGACACAGAACTGCATCAAGATGCCCCTCTGCGTATCTTACAGAGTGCAGTGGAGGATTGTTTTAAGGTGCGTCCAGAGCTGCAGTTACTTACGCACAATCGTCAGCAAATTAATACTAATGTTTCTCTTAGACGAAATGGCTGTTTGTTACTGAAAGGTGATCCGTATGTGAAAATTGTCCTTGATATTAAGAAAGGTACAAAACTTAATCTTGTCTGCCAAATGGCGCATACTGAGCCCATTCCGTTAGCTTGTGAAAGCGCGGATACCGTTTGGGAAGTAAAGAAGAAGTTTTGTGCTGCTCTTGGAAAGGTCGATCTGACACCGCAACGAATTCGTTTATTATGGAGATACTGGGAACTTAACGATAAGGCTACCCTAGATTACTACCACCTCCCCACCAATGCAAAACTATCGGTGATGAAAAAGCGCGGGTTTGCTACTAAACCCCAACAACAACAAGAAGAAAAACGGGTAACGAACTCATCCAAAGCAGATGCCGGAACTAAAAGCCTTGGTGATGCGGGAATAGTTGGATTAATGCACCATCGGGCTCCTAGTAACAATAGTAATACTGCTGCCGGCGCAAGAACTCTTGTTAATGAAAAAAACAGAGCAGTAACTGACATTGCTGCATCATCTACTTCAATTTGGCCATCTCATTCCAAGCAATATGGACGAGCCGTTATTCCTATTGATTCGACTATAGATTACGGAGCTGCCGCTACTCCTACAGAGTTTCGAGATCAAGCACATGCTTTGCCCGTGCAAGGAGGTGAACTGGTGAAGCTGTCTCAGACAGTACCTTTGTCAGAGCTCAACCGTTTAAAGCAGGAAATTGCTTCCCTTGAACGTCGTATTGAGTTATCCGATGCAGATCGGGCCGGGTATCAGTTGCTTGAGGAGTCTTACCGTGCAACATTGGGCCGCGTGACGGAGCTAGAAGCCACACTGGGAAGGTTCCAGCACCTGCTCAAGCGGGCGCTGACACTAATGTGATTTTTTTTTTTTTTTTTTTCGTGGTTTTCCACGTTCTGCAAGGAGATGAAAAAAAAGCTGAGGTTGTATCTTTGCATGTGTGCCCCCGTGGTTTCCCATTTGGTGTTTCTCCCACGTGCTCTCGTGGTGTTTTAGCCTGGTGACTTGTGGACGTGTGTCCCCTTTTTTTCTGTATTTACGTGCAAATAAATATACAGTTTATTTTTCTTCCATACATTCATCACGTTTTAGTTATTCTAACCTGTTCTGTTTTTTTTTTTTTTTTCCTTTTCTCTATTCTTGCTTTTCTTGTGTTATTAAACTTGCAAAGAAAGATAATTCAACACGAGAAATTTATTCAAGCTACGGGAAAGATCAAATGCCCAAAGTGCGAGACACTTCCATGATCGTTGTGGGTGCCCTCGGGTTCGTTGCTGTTGCAGCTGGCGGCCTCGGTACCCACGTGCTTGATCCGTACCTGACGCCCGAAGAAAAGAAGGCCTGGGGTCTGGCAATGCAGTTTAACCTTGTTCACGCTGCCGCGCTAATGGCCGTTTTCGCGACCCTGAAGAATGTGGACCCCGACAGCTCCGCCTCAAGGAACCTTACTCGCTCCTTCTATCTATTACTCGCCGGAACCGTACTTTTTGCAGGTTCTATCTACGCAATGTGTCTTGGCGCACCGCCAAAAACAGTGGGTCCCTTGACGCCCGTTGGTGGCATAACTCTGATGTTGGGATGGATTTTCACTGCGTTAGCAGGCTTCTAATGAAGTTTTCGGTCAGGAAACTGACACAGCCAAGTAGTAATAAAATTGGGTATCAACTTTGTCAACATACAGATAGGGGAATAGTCAACAATGTCTGTATTCACTTTTTTAATGTATTGGGTTATGGTAGGAAAGAAATAAGATCAGGGAAAAACAGTCAACTACTAAATCAAACTCCACACCTTGGAACGATGCGTGTCCATATCTGAAAGTGCGTATTAGACTGCCTGCTGGATTCTATGTGTTACTCGGTAGTTGGCGTATCTCATTTGTTTTTAACCTTTTCCTCCTTTGCCCTTTCTTTCCTTTCTTTCTGCACACAGCCTTTACAAGCTTCTCAGCGATAACACACAGTTATGCACACTCCGTGCGCGCGCGCC
>NW_021639856.1:96474-100336 GCF_002087225.1 Trypanosoma theileri | reverse complement strand
ACCTTCAATCCCGTGGAAGCTTTATTGGCGAAAACGCACGTTGTGTAAAAGGCGTTGAGCTAAATTTTTCGGGAAAGTCTGTTGGTGATGTGTGCGTGAATACCAAGTGCGACAATGGCACTCTGAGCGTGCAGTTTCTGGGTGATGGTGATGATAAGTGGCACGTATGTGAGGAAAAGATGGAAATCGTTCCCACAACGGCAAACTTGTCAGGAAAGATTATCTGCCCCAGGTACGACGCGGTGTGCACCAAGCTCCCCGACATCACCATTCCTCTGAAAGAGCTACCTTACCAGGATGGCGACGACAAACCTGCTCCTGGAAACATTACGTGGAACATGACTGAAACTCCCAGTTCCGATCCTTTGCCCCATCCAACGCCAGAAGAAAGTGAGAAAGATACGACCACACCGGTGCAGACTGATGGGCTGTCTGGCAGTGTGAATCCTGCTGGGCATGCACCCCTTTTGCTTCTCGCCCTCGCCAGCGTTGTCGCTGTGATGGTGCCTTTGTGAGCAACACCTGCAAGTTAGTGCTACATCGGGGCTTCTCCACGTGGCACAACTCTCCGACACTCTTCAACTCCCTCTGCAGATCTGAACGACGCATATGCAACTAACACAACAAATAAATCAGGTGCATCTGTCAACATATTGGCTCTGTTCCAGTACACCGCATAATGCTTATTGTGTGTGTGTGTGACTGATTTGCGTTGGCGATGCGGCAGACAATATTTTTCTGTATAAAGAACATGATTATCATGCCGTGAAGGCTGCAGATTCCTCTTTATGCCTACGGCGGTATTGGTGAGCTGTGATCTCTATGCAGTTGGAGGGTTTGCTGTTCGGGAATCACAAACAAAATTACTAAATCTGTACTGCTTCGGCTTTGTTATTTTTCCTTGTTGAACCTCCAGCATATGTATGTATGTTTCTTTACTTATGTGTATGTTGGACCTATTACTTTTTGGAATCATCAATAAGAGTTTTTCAATATCAATATACTGTTTCTACTGAGATTCAGTAGCTTCTTTTGGTTTGGAAAAATATGGATATGTGTGTGTTTGTGTGTGTGGATGTCGGTGCTAGTTGAGTTGTGTGCTGGTCTACATGTATTTTTCAGTGGTTAAGGTGAAACACTTGTTCATTCTTTCTTTCCTTTCTTTCTGCACACAGCCTTTACAAGTTTCTCAGCGATAACACACAGTTATGCACACTCCGTGCGCGCGCGCCGTGGTGTGCCGCTATTCTCCGCACCCTCGGGTGCTCACGCTCCTGCTGCTGCTGCTGCTGTGCTGTACGGCCGGTTGCCTTGCCGCAAGTCACCACCGCTGCATGCATGACAAGATAAGTGAGCTGAATAAGCCGGTGACGGTTGTGCGGGAAATACCCCGCAAGGGGCAGGGCGCCGTGCAGGCATACACCGCCAATGCTGCCGAGAACTCTAATATCTTCGGTGATAACAAGAACTGGGTGCCGATCCGCATCAAGGCGTTCACGAGGGACCTTAACGACCCGTCAAAGTATTGCACTGTTGCTGGAGAAGAACGTTACGATCAGACCTACACTAAATTATACTGCCGTGCCAATGGCGTGTTGACGGTGAGGAAGAAGAGGATTATTGAAGAGCAGCTTATTCCCGAGGCAATTAAAATGCACACTGAGCGTATTTTTGTGGTCCGGGAGACGGGCATTGTTAAGGTACCAAGTATGGAGCATACGTATTGCAGCCACTACACCATCCCTGAGGAGCACCACACAATTGGGCTTCAGGATGCTGAATTGTATTTTTACGTCAGTGCATTGCAGACCGACCGTGCAATGGCGTGGGGGGCGTATTGCGCCTGTACAGACGATGGGCGGCCCATTGTTGGTTCCTTGAACCTGAATCCCACTTACGTGGAAGCTACAGATGCCGCCGTTCGCACGGTGGCGCACGAAATCGCGCACCTTCTTGGTTTTGATTATTATATGTTTTTGAAGTTGGGAATTGTAGATACCGGTGTAACTTTGCGGCAAAGAGTAGTGGCGGTCATAAATACTACGCAGTCGAAGAAAGTGGCGAGTGAACATTATGGCTGCCCCAATGCCACTGGAGTAGAACTGGAGTCCACGAGTAGTTGTGGGACAGCCCGATCACACCTTGAGTTTCGGAATGCGAAGGATGAAATGATGGCGCCTTCATCCAAAGCAAGCTACTACACCAAACTGACACTTGGAATATTCGAAAGCATGCCATTTTACAAGGTAAATTACAGTATGGCAGAGCCGATGAAATGGGGCAACAACTCCGGTTGCGGTTTTCTGGAGAAGAAGTGCTTAACAGGAGGTGAGACTGATTATCCAGATATGTTCTGCAACCAGCATCGTAAACAGGTACCGTTCCTCTGTACACATGATTTTTTGGCTCTTGGGTACTGCACAATGACATGGTATTCCACGCCATTGCCTGATGAATACCAGTACTTTCTCGGCAAGCATTTTGGTGGCACCATTCGCGAAATGGACTACTGCCCTTTTGTTCAAGAATTGAAAGACTCCTCGTGCACTACAAGCACCACGATACAGAGACGCGGGAGCTTTGTTGGCCCGAAGTCACGCTGTGTAAAGGGCGAAAACCTCAAATTTACGACACAGCCTATTGGCGATGTGTGTGTGAATACGAAGTGTGAGAACGGCAAGCTGAGCGTGCAGTTCCGTCTTGACGAAGAATGGTACGAGTGCGAGGAGAAGAAGAAGGTCAGCTCAAAAAATGGGAACTGGTCCGGAAGTATTATCTGCCCCGCGTACGAAGAGGTGTGCACTGAGCACCGCAACGTCACCATTGTTCTGGAGGAGCTACCTCACCAGGATGACGACGACCAGCCTGCTCCTAAAAACATAACGTGGCCCATCAAACCCAAAGACCCGTCCCCTCTGACCCACCCACCACCAGAACCAACCATGGAAACTGTTGGGGCACCACATGTTGAGAGAGGACTAACTTCGACTCATCCTAATGTACCCACTGACTCATCGGGACACCATACTTCTGAAAGAGACGGCCTATTTGGTTCCTCCACCCACAACGTTCCAACAACAGGTGCGACAGTTGAGGAGCACATGGAGCTCGCTGACTTACACATCCATCATAGCGCAGCTCTCGACACAAGGGAAGCACAGAGTGAGGATGTACAAGGTAATCATGTTGATGCTGGACCATCATCTAACTCAGTAAGAACCAGGCGTGAACTACCGCACGAGGGAGTCACTCAAGTCGCCACAACAAACGAAAATCTGATGCAGGACAGCGATACAAAGAATAACTTGGCTACCAATGGTAAAGGTCCAGCAGCACATGTGCTTAACAACAATGACGCGATTACTTTGAACATTGGTATTGGCGATGGCACTGTGACTCCTGCTGGGTGCGCACCCCTTCTGCTCCTCATCCTTGCCAGCGCCGTCGCCGTGATATTCTCTCTGTAAACAGTACCTGTGGGAATAAGCGCTACATCGTGGTTTCCTCACATGGTAAACCTCCTCAACTCCCCAACTCCCTCTGCAGGTCTGAACGCCACATATGCAACTAACACAACAAGAAAATCAGGCGTATCTGTCAACATATTGGCTCTGTTCCAGTGCACCGCATCATGCTTATTGTGTGTGTGTGTGTGACTGATTTGCGTTGGCAATGCGGCAGACAATATTTTTCTGTATAAAGAACACGATTATCATGTCCTGGAGGCTGTAGCTTTCTCTTCATGCTCTTTATGCCTACGGCTGTATTGGTGAGCTGTGTTCTCTATGCAGTTGGAGGGTTTGCTGTTCGGGAATCACAAACAAAATTACTAAATCTGTACTGCATCGGCTTTGTTTTGTTT
>NW_021639856.1:94803-95849 GCF_002087225.1 Trypanosoma theileri | reverse complement strand
CTGCTGCTGCTGCTGTGCTGTACGGCCGGTTGCCTTGCCGCAAGTCACCACCGCTGCATGCATGACAAGATAAGTGAGCTGAATAAGCCGGTGACGGTTGTGCGGGAAATACCCCGCAAGGGGCAGGGCGCCGTGCAGGCATACACCGCCAATGCTGCCGAGAACTCTAATATCTTCGGTGATAACAAGAACTGGGTGCCGATCCGCATCAAGGCGTTCACGAGGGACCTTAACGACCCGTCAAAGTATTGCACTGTTGCTGGAGAAGAACGTTACGATCAGACCTACACTAAATTATACTGCCGTGCCAATGGCGTGTTGACGGTGAGGAAGAAGAGGATTATTGAAGAGCAGCTTATTCCCGAGGCAATTAAAATGCACACTGAGCGTATTTTTGTGGTCCGGGAGACGGGCATTGTTAAGGTACCAAGTATGGAGCATACGTATTGCAGCCACTACACCATCCCTGAGGAGCACCACACAATTGGGCTTCAGGATGCTGAATTGTATTTTTACGTCAGTGCATTGCAGACCGACCGTGCAATGGCGTGGGGGGCGTATTGCGCCTGTACAGACGATGGGCGGCCCATTGTTGGTTCCTTGAACCTGAATCCCACTTACGTGGAAGCTACAGATGCCGCCGTTCGCACGGTGGCGCACGAAATCGCGCACCTTCTTGGTTTTGATTATTATATGTTTTTGAAGTTGGGAATTGTAGATACCGGTGTAACTTTGCGGCAAAGAAAAGTGGCGGTCATAAATACTACGCAGTCGAAGAAAGTGGCGAGTGAACATTATGGCTGCCCCAATGCCACTGGAGTAGAACTGGAGTCCACGAGTAGTTGTGGGACAGCCCGATCACACCTTGAGTTTCGGAATGCGAAGGATGAAATGATGGCGCCTTCATCCAAAGCAAGCTACTACACCAAACTGACACTTGGAATATTCGAAAGCATGCCATTTTACAAGGTAAATTACAGTATGGCAGAGCCGATGAAATGGGGCAACAACTCCGGTTGCGGTTTTCTGGAGAAGAAGTGCTTAAC
>NW_021639856.1:93262-93953 GCF_002087225.1 Trypanosoma theileri | reverse complement strand
CCACCCACCACCAGAACCAACCATGGAAACTGTTGGGGCACCACATGTTGAGAGAGGACTAACTTCGACTCATCCTAATGTACCCACTGACTCATTGGGATCCACAGATACGACCACACCGGTGCAGACTGATTGGCAAGATGTCAGTGTGACTCCTGCTGGGCATGAACCCCTTCTGCTTCTTGTCCTTGCCAGCGTTGTCGCTGTGGTGGTGCCTTTGTGAGCAACACCTGCAAGAAGTGCTACATCGCGGCGTCCCCACGTGGCACAACTCTCCAACACTCTTCAACTCCCTCTGCAGATCTGAACGACGCATATGCAACTAACACAACAAAGTAATCAGGTGCATCTGTGAACATATTGGCTCTGTCTCGGTGCACCCTATTATGCATATTGTGTGTGTGTGTGTTGGACATATTACTTTTTGGGCATCATCAATAAGAGTTTTTTTAATATATACTGCTTCGGCTTTGTTTGTTTTGCGTATGGGTCCTTCACTCTTTGTGTGTCTTTCTTTGTATGTGTGTTGGACCTATTACTTTTTGGGCATCATCAATAAGAGTTTTTTTTAATATCAATATACTGCTTCGGCTTTGTTATTTTTCCATGTTGAACCTCCAGCATATGTATGTATGTTTCTGTATGTGTGTGTTGGACCTATTACTTTTGGGGAATCATCAATAAGAGTTTT
>NW_021639856.1:92707-92816 GCF_002087225.1 Trypanosoma theileri | reverse complement strand
GGTCCTTCACTCTTTGTGTGTCTTTTTGTGTGTGTGTGTTGGACCTATTACTTTTTGGGGAATCATCAATAAGAGTTTTTCAATATCAATATACTGCTTCGGCTTTTTT
>NW_021639856.1:91085-91568 GCF_002087225.1 Trypanosoma theileri | reverse complement strand
AATGGCATTCTAAGCGTGCAGTTTCTGGGTGATGATGATGATGAGTGGCACGTATGTGAGGAGAAGAAGGAAATCATTCCGAATAAGGAAAACTGGTCAGGAAAGATTATCTGCCCCAGGTACGACGCGGTGTGCACCAAGCTCCCCGACATCACCATTCCTCTGAAAGAGCTACCTTACCAGGATGGCGACGACAAGCCTGCTCCTAAAAAAAATACGTAGAGCAAAACCGAAACACCCTGACTCCCTCTAAAGTTCTGAACGACGCATATGCAACTAACCCAACAAAGAAATCAGGCGCATCTGTCAACATATTGTCGCTGTTTCGGTACACCCTATTATGCATATTCGGTGTATGTGTGTTGAATCTATTACTTTTGGGAATCATAAATAAGAGTTTTTCAATATCAATATACTGCTTCGGCTTTATCCACTGCATATGGGTCCTTCACTCTCTGTGTGTCTTTTTGTGTGTGTGTGTGT
>NW_021639856.1:89150-90375 GCF_002087225.1 Trypanosoma theileri | reverse complement strand
ATGCTCTTGGTTTTGACTCTGCTATGTTTCCTCGCCTGGGTATGATGGGAACCTTTTTTGGCGTGCGGGGAAGGGAATTTGTGTGGATGATAAACGTTTCTAAGGCGAAGGAGGTGGCGCGAAAATATTTCAACTGCCCCACGGCCGAAGGACTGGAAATGGAGAGCACAGGTTGGGGATCTGCTTCACACTTTTCAATTCGCGTCGCGAAGGGCGACATGATGGGGCCTGGATACAGTCCTCTGGTGTACAGCGAACTGTCACTTGCAGTTTTCGATAGCATGCCATTTTACAAAGCAAATTTTGACAAGGCCGAACCACTGGTGTGGGGTAAGAACGCCGGCTGCGACTTTCTGGAGAAGAAGTGCCTGGAAAATGGTGTGAGCCCTAACCCCGAGATCTTCTGCAACCGCTCTCGCTCATCGGACATGTACTTCTGCACACCCGATCGTATGGGTCTTGGGTATTGTACACTGAAAACATATTACAGGGCACTTCCCGAGCCCTTCCAGTACTTCAAGGACAAGCGAATGGGTGGCGATTTACGCGCGTTGGACTACTGTCCTTATGTTGAAGCATACAGTGATACCACGTGCACTTCAGGCTTTCACCTTCAATCCCGTGGAAGCTTTATTGGCGAAAACGCACGTTGTGTAAAAGGCGTTGAGCTAGAAATCTCGGGAAAGTCTGTTGGTGATGTGTGCGTGAATACCAAGTGCGACAATGGCATTCTAAGCGTGCAGTTTCTGGGTGATGATGATGATGAGTGGCACGTATGTGAGGAGAAGAAGGAAATCATTCCGAATAAGGAAAACTGGTCAGGAAAGATTATCTGCCCCAGGTACGACGCGGTGTGCACCAAGCTCCCCGACATCACCATTCCTCTGAAAGAGCTACCTTACCAGGATGGCGACTACAAACCTGCTCCTGGAAACATTACGTGGAACAAAACTGAAACTCCCAGTTCCGATCCTTTGCCCCATCCAGCGCCAGAACCAACCATGGAAACTGTTGGGGCACCACATGTTGAGAAAGAACCAAGTTCGTCTTATCCTAATGTACCCACTGACTCATCGGGATCCACAGATACGACCACACCGGTGCAGAGAGATGTTTTTGAGAAGGAAAGGATTGACTCTCCGACATCCACTGCTCATTCTGAAACAATGCTCGACCAAAACGAAAAACACCATGATGGGCTGGATGGCAGTCAACATGGATCTGG
>NW_021639856.1:87794-88361 GCF_002087225.1 Trypanosoma theileri | reverse complement strand
ACCTATTACTTTTGGGGAATCATCAATAAGAGTTTTTCAATATCAATATACTGCTTCGGCTTTATCCACTGCATATGGGTCCTTCACTCTCTGTGTGTCTTTTTGTGTGTGTGTGTGTTGGACCTATTACTTTTTGGGCATCATCAATAAGAGTTTTTTTCAATATCAATATACTGCTTCGGCTTCGTTTGTTTTGCGTATTGGTCCTTCACTCTTTGTGTGTCTTTTTGTGTGTGTGTGTTGGACCTATTACTTTTTGGGCATCATCAATAAAGGGGTTTTCAATATCAATATACTGTGTCGACTGAGATTCAGTAGCTTCTTTTGGTTGGAAAAAAANGTGCAGGCATACACCGCCAGTGCTGCTATCACCGAAGAGGAAAAGGATAAGCTAAACTGGACGCCAATCCGCATCAAGGCATTTACGAGGGACCTTAACGACCCAAAAAAGTATTGCACAGGCATTGGGGAAGTGATTTGGAATCCGGGTTTCGATAGGATAGTCTGTACTGCCAGTGGCATTTTGACGGTGAGGAAGAAGAGGATCATCCTGGAGCAAGCTCTCCC
>NW_021639856.1:87037-87613 GCF_002087225.1 Trypanosoma theileri | reverse complement strand
AAATATTTAATGCGATGCCAAACACGAGGTGGATCCCTCAAAGAAAGCGCAGAACAAGTCTATCACGAAACCCATCCAGTACGAGAATTCTGTGTACGCATCATGAAAATCTATCCAACACTTGTTATAGAGCCACGCGGGCCCACCTCTACTAACACCAACGCTACGGTTTGGTAAACGCGCTCGCTTCTTCACATCGCTGGAAAATGTATCAGCTGATGACCCTGAAGAACAGAAAAGAGAAGCATCCGAGCGTTGGATAGCCCGTCACTTCCGCCGAAAAGGCACAGATCCGCCGCCGCGTACCCATTATGAAATCTGGACTGATGGCTCCGTCTTCCTCGGAGTAAAATCTGGAGCAGCAGCAATGATATACAAAGATGGTGAACTGGTCTGTACCACGCATAGAGGCGCTGGCCCCCTAGCCTGCAGCTACACAACTGAATCCGTGGCGCCATACGAAGGTTTACGGAGACTCCTCAAAATAATTCTTGCAAATAACCAAACGCCGCGCAGGGTCTCCATTTTCACGGACTCACTGTCGCTTCTCACGGCACTAGAAACAGGTCCACTGAC
>NW_021639856.1:33711-86782 GCF_002087225.1 Trypanosoma theileri | reverse complement strand
CTGATACTTGGATCACAGATATAATAGCCTACGCTAAACGAATACTTAAAGGTGAGGATATTCCTCCTCCCTCCCATAGATCAAAAATCACGGGATCCCGGGACCCCACCAAAGATAATCCGGAACTTACTAGAGAAGAAGAAACAGCCTTAGCACGTTTTCGCACAGGTGCTTCGCATCGCTATGGCTGGTTGCTGCGAAAGATAAAAACCCATATTCCCTCTGGTTGTCGATGGTGTAATCCCCAACAAGTCAGTACGTCGACACCCGTCATTCCACCTAGCCAAAAACGACCGCGCTATGCACTAAACAAAGCAACAGACCCCGCCACCTGCACTGAATGCGGGGCACAATGCTCATGCAGGAACGCCGCAGCACAACACACGGTCAACAAACACATGGGTTAAAGAGAGCCGATGCGCTCTGGAAGGTCAAATTCCCCCATGAGCCACCTCCGCCGGAAATCCCGCCAGAACCCCCGCCACCCCCACAACCCCCACCTCCGGACACAACGTTGCCCCGTCCAAATTCGCCCAAAGCAAAACTCCATCCGTTTGCGCGCAGTATGTGTAAACGAACATTTCCGCTCCAAAACGGATTAGCGCGCCACCTTAGATACATGCACAATGTCACATGCCCTGTCCCAGAGAGAAAACGCCCGCGAGCCGAGGAACCGATTCCAGAGGAATCAGCATTTCCCTGTGACAAATGTGATATGATCGCGCGCTCAAAAACAGCCCTCAAATCCCATATTGGAGCAAAACACCCTGAGAACCCCACAAAGGACGCACCTCGCCCTCAGCTCATCCCGCAGCCTGCTCCACCGCGCCGCGAATAGTGTTCACGCGATTTCGGCCACATTGGAGCCCTCGCATGCCGCAAAAAGTTCAAGCATCCTCCCGGAACCCCAATTTTGCCAGCAACAACACAAGCAACCTTTCCCCGAAATAAGAAACGCCAGCGAGATACGCCGCCACCGCCGGGGCGTGAGGACAGAGAAAAAGTCCAATGCGGAGTCTGCCAGAAGTTCCACGCCCACCTAGACTTCCCCCCGGGGCCCAGCCCCGTCGGAAGTGCTGCGAGGGGCGTTTCCGCTTCTTCCGGGGCTCCCGCGAGATTCTTCGCGTCCGAAGTTCCTCGCGGCGCTGCCCCCTTCCGCTGGCATGGCGCGCCCGGGCCCCGTTCCTGGAAAGGACGTGGCGCCCCTCCTGCCGCTTTTTGTCCGGGTTTCTTACGGCTTTAAAACAAAAACAAAAAAAAAAAAAAAAAAGGAATAGAAGGAAATGTTATCAGAAAAGAAGCCCAGTGAAAGCAATAACCGCGTCCCCCCTCCCTCGCGGGAACCCCGTTTCTTTCCGCACCTTTTTTTTTCCATTTATAACAAAAGCGCCGAAAAAGAAAAACTACAAAAAAAAAAAAAAAACCCTGGTTTTGTATCCCGTGCGCCGTTGTCCCTCCCCCTTGTCCTTTTGGCACCCCCGCCCCGCGCCATTTTCAAAGCAACGTTCGCATATACATATATGAATAAATATATGTTGATATCCGCCTGTGTGTGTGTGTTTTTTTTTTTTTTTTTTTTTGATTTTTTTTGCTATCTCCAGCTTCACCCGGGAATTTCTCTACCGCTTTGTTTTGGTGGCCGTGCTTCGCGTGCCCTTTATATTCTCATCGTTCGGTGTTGCCGCCGGTTTTTTCTCTATTGTAGCGCAACTTGGGACGAATCCCCTCGGAACTTTTTTTTGGAGGTTTGGCATACGTTTTGGTTCATTCATCTTCCGCTTGGCCTCTTGGTCGCTGCGCACATACTCGTCCCGCCGCCTGCGTTCCTCAATCTCGCGTCGCCGGTTTTGATCTGCAGGTATAAGAAATCCCGGTCTGACAGACTCGTCGTTGCCGGTTGAAGCGGCGCCGCTAAAGAGTGGCGCGAGCACACTCTCAACGTTAGATTTCTTCTTGTTGTGACCTTTGGCCTCGGCGTCCCAAATGCGTAGCGGTAGTGGCCGATTCACTGGGACGCGGAAATGGCAGTTGCGGGCTCCAGCGGCGTTCCGCGCGGCATACTTTTCATACCGTTCATTGCGCATTTCACCCTGGACTTGCGAATGCGGCTCGTGCGAAAGCGCATCGTGTGTAGCCTTGCGCGGCTTCGAGATGATGAACTGCGGTGGTATCTCGGTCATCTGCCCTGCGCCCTCGGCAATATGTGTGGCATAAGCTGCCTCTCTTTCACTGCTATTGCTCTCCATGCTTCTTCTTAATGTTGTCATTATTGTCAGTAATAATAATATTGTTATTCGTGCCGCTTTCTTTTCGACAGTCTGCGACCCTTTTAACTTCACTCGCGTTCCCTCGCGTCTTTTCCTTTTTTTTTTTTTCTACTGAATCCCTTGGATACCGCCCACACTTATCCCTTTAATTTAGTGCACTAAACTATTTTCCGAGTCTACCTTTTTTAGCAGACGCGTGATGGAAAGAAAAGATGATAAACAACGAGAAAAGGGAAAGAAGTTCCCACCACAAACACCCGGAAAAATAATAATAATAATAATAATAATAATAATAATAATAATAATAATAATAATAATAATAATAATAATAATAATTACCAAAGACCTAACAATTGTCTGGTCAAGAAAAGAATAATTACACCACCACACACGCAGAGACACAGACATGCAAACACAAACTCATCATGAGAAACACCTGCTTCTCTATATTTCCATTTGACAATACGATTCAAAAAGAAAAAAAAAAAAAAAAACAGATAAATCACACACGCGTGGATATATACAGGAGGGAAACAAGAGGAAGAAAATAAATAATGCTACTGTCTAAGGCTGTATATTTTTTATTCTCATAATAAAACTTCGTATTTATTTTCTTCTTCTTCTAACTATACCATTCATGATCTTTGTAGCAATTTCGACACATCTTTACTCCCTTGTCAAGGTCCACCGTGCAGTTTTCGCACATCGCAGATCGACAACGAGAACATAGTTCCCGCGAAAATATGCCAATTCTCTTGTGACAATGATTGCACACTTTTGAATCATTTTTTGTTTGGGGTGAACTCACTGGTAGCGGAGCACGTGGTACATTGATATTCTTCAGTAAATTTCGCATCTCTACAACGTCTTTTCTGCGCAAAACACAGGAATCCTTCAAAAATTTATCAAAATAATATTCCCACGCATCATGAAAAACCACCCGCTTTGCTACTTGTTCAGATTCCTCTCCAAGGTCTAGGGAGTAGCGGTCCTTATCATATCGCAAGTAGAATGATTCCCAGAAAACGATACGTTTGCTACTACAACTTGGAGAAATTCTCTGAATACCACATCCTTTTTCTTTTGAAATATATTCCCATGCTGTGACAGAATCATATGAGTCGTTCACAAAATATAGTGGAGATTCACCAGCTCGTTCTCGCCGTGCGGCACAGCAGATATCCGTCCATACAGACGCAGTGTTAAGGCGCACACCCTCAAACATCCGCTCTCTCTCCCCATTGCAAAGAAAAGTGCCATACAGACAAGCGTATACCGTCTCAGCAAGGTACTCCAATAATTTTGGGGTGAATTCAAAATACCTTGGAAACTGGCGTACCACTTGAAATACCACATCCATCCAGAGCAAAAAAATAGGTGAAGGCTGCAATTTTCCTGATGATGATGATGATGATGATGAATGGACATCCGTATCGGATGCGGAGACGCCATTATCAGAGACGTAGCTTGTATCGCCATACACTTGATGTCCACAACGTTCTGCAAACTTATGTCCAAAGGAGCAAAATTCCTTCTCCACAAGGACACAAAAACCCACAATAGTTCGATAAAAAGGATCTAAAAGTAACATCGCAGTAGCAACACACTGCGGAGTTCGATCCCAGCCGTCTGTACAATGTACAAGATATGATTCCCCACGGTCAAGACCTCCAGCAATTTCAGAAGAGCACATTAGAATGCGTTGAACATGACGTAACCATTTTGTATCATTTAGTTGAGAGAGAAAGTCATCTCTGGGTTGTTTTCCATTAAATTGTTGAATAAGAGACTTTAGTTTTGAAAAGGATTGCATGACACCGTGAATATTTTCAATACCATGAAATTTTACTTCACAGAAACTATACGATGGACCGCTTTCAAAACCTCCTCCTAATTTTTGATTCGCCCAAGCCGCTGCCTGTGGGCGACAATCTGCTACAACAAGTGTCCGTTGTCGCCGCGGCATCGGAACCACATTCTGCTGTGTTACACCAGTCATCCGCAGTTCTCCTTCTTCTGAATTGGTCTCAAAAAGGGAGGGCGGTGGAACCATCTTATTCCTGCTGTTACCGTTACCTCCACCACTGCCTATTTCAGAGGGACCAACCGCCAATGGTTCCCGTCTAGGCTCTGCGTTGTGTGCGTGGTAGCCGTTGTTCGTGAACATGTGACATAATTCACTATCTTGCCGCAACTTCGGTGATTTCAAAAGGGGCTGAGAAGTGCGGGCAAGCACAGCGCCAGTTGCGAGATGCACAAACGAAATCGCAGGGAAACGTGCCCGTGAGCGAGCTGACATGGCGTCCTCAATTAGATTGTCACTCGCCGCATTCGGGGCCACTACGCGGAAGGGGTATGTTGGGGATTTACCGTAACTGTTCAATGGCTGGTTTGCACATGTGAGTCGAAACCACGGTCGAAGATCTCGTCGTGGACCAACGCGTGACATATCTTCAATACTCGGTACATCACTACCAGGAGAGAGACACAACTGCCGCTCCAGTTCACGGTCCGGATCATACAAATTCCATCCAAATTCAACAGCTTCCAAAGGTTCCGTCCCAGTAATCATGTTTACCCCACTATAATCATACTTACCTTCCCACTCATTACTGTTATGTTGATCTTGCTTTTGTTCTTTATAATTATTCTCACTATCCTTAACCTCGCATCGTTTGCTGTATCGTTCTCTATAAATCGCAAATGCTGGCATTGATTTTATATGCGTCACAGAAAAAAGAGGGCGTAGATCCGATACTGTCCTTGCTACCCGCTCTCCTTGCAATACCACCTCCACCTCCCATAGGTATTTTGTACATATCTTTAGAGTGTGAATAGATGTTTGAACGTTATTTTCCGTGAGTGACGGCGGTGCATCACTAGGGTACGGAGTTGTATCAACTTCTGAGAGCTGCTGACCACGCCCACGCTGAAACACCGCCCGGTACACTGGGGTCATTGACCCACGCGGAACACTCCAGGTCCCAATGGATAAAAGTGGAAGGAAGAAATTAAGGCCACTGCTGCCTTTGTTAGTGACTGGTTGTATTACAACGCGGTAGTTCGTAATACTAAGTGCGCAGCGCACTGGAAGACCTTCTTCATCTGCGTGTTGTGGAAGTGCGGCGGCCTCGCCATCATTGGCGGAGTCACGTATGTGAACATACTCTATTTCACCATCAATAGATCCAATTGGAGTATCTCTCCACATGGTTATGAACCGTTTGTGTACGTGTTTGTCGTTTTCTTTATTATCTTTCCTTATCACTTTTTTTTTTTTCTTTCTGTGTTAGCGTGCAATTTATGTATCTTTAATTCCCTTCCACTACTGAGGAGGGTAACGCAGTGACTACTGGGAAAGCAACCGGTTGACGCCAAATAATAATAAAAAAAAAAAAGAGGAAAGGGGGAGAATGCAACATACACAAGAAAAAATGATATAAAAGGAACAAAATGAACAACAACAAAAAAGAAAAAAACTGAGGAAAAAGGAATACAAATGAGGGAGGAAACAGAAAAACATCAGAAAAAAAAAGGGAGAGAAACTCAAGTCAAGAAACAGCAATAACACCCTCACATACGATGGGATCAACGAAAAGATTTCGTTTAATTTTTTTTTTTTGTTTCCCTTCTCTACTACTGCGCGTAACACGATACATTAACAAAAAAAAATCAACAAGAACAACAATAAATGAGTGAATGACAAATATATATATATATATATATATATATACTCAATACAGAAAAACAAAAAAAGGGACAGACAACTTTGTCTTCGCCTTTCCTCAAAGTATGTCTATATACTTACTTGCAGGCAGAGCGACTCCCCAAGAATCAGGGTCACCAGCAACAATAATGTTGTTGCGCGGATCATAATTGCCATCATCGTTATTGTCGTTGTCAACATTATCACCATTACCTTCGTCTGGTTGACTCTCCTCCTCCTCTTCCTCTTCCCCCTCCTCCTCATCATCATCACGATTGTTGCTGTTCTTTTCAAGAGAGTCAGTACAAACGCGCACTTTGATAGCATCTGTCGTCACCAAACTCTTCACTCCACCTGCAGGGAATCCATTACCGCTACCACTGATCCCGTGACGTTGCAATGGTAGATTAGATGGCGACGATCTAGAGGCTGAACTGGTACAAGACTTCCGCGACGCACGAGACTCCAATGCAACCTGTCGCTGAGCAGATATCACTGAACCTGGATCAGTACCACCGAAATCGCCTTCACTAGAAGCAGCAGCAACACCAGCAGCGGATACAGCAGAAGATGTTTCTTTATTTGTCAATATTAGTGGAAGTGGGGTAATGTGATCAGAAGGCTGTACCAATTGTGTTGTTGCCCCTACCCCATGCCGCAGAAGCAAATCTGCGATACGGGTCTTTGTTGTTTCAGTAAAGAGTGTCCCTCTCCCTCTTGCATCTGCAATGGATGCCGTTGCTCCGGCTTCGGCATCACCACTGCTATCCACCACTGTGATCGCAACTGAATCAACAAAAGCTTTTATGGGTACCCCAGTGATGAGTGAGAATGTACGATCTACCCGTGCTCGCGAGCGTGGTGTTAGTGGCGGTGTACAGATAACATCTGCTTCTATTGTATTACCACCAAAACATTTGGTCATAACGGCATTTTTCAGCTCTGCGGGGGTTCGAGCACTAAATGCATCAATAACATCTACACCTGCATCTTTGGCTATCATTTGTGCCACATCCTCGAAAATGATTAGATACTTCACCGGTGGCAAAATCTTCTGTTCTACATCCAGTAGCAAAAATCCCGTCTCCTCAGTGTCACTAGAGAGTCGTAGCGTCTTAACATCTCCCTCGTTAAGACGTGGACTGAACTGTTTTGAAAGTTCATTGCTTTGGTAACGTCGTTCTAGCAGTTTTAGTGCATACTGCGTGAGACGCGGAAGTTTACATATACCGCCACAGTTTGCAAGTACTACTAACGAGAGGTGCGCCCATGCCACGTGCAGTTCAGTACTATGTTCCCCGTCCGAGACGAAATTCTGCAGTTGTGCCACAACAGTGAGAGCAAACGAGAGTGCGGTGGTACCTTGAGACTGCAGTATGGCCGTTACCAGTCGTCCAACTTCAATAACACATAGTGGTGTCACTGGCTCTTTGCTGCCAACAAGTGACAATACCCAACTCTTCGCAGCGACAATATCCTGTTCGTCTGTGACAAGTTGCCATGGTACCTCATCTGACACATTTACATCGTCATCATCTTCCTCAACATCACTATAGTTGTCATGAGCCTTATTATTACTATTACTATGATTATTATTATTATTATTATTATTATTATTATTATTATTATTATTATTATTATTATGGCTGCAGATTGCGACACGCGGTGGATTGCCGACTATGAGCTCAACCAACACCCGTGCTGCATAAACCTGCGTCTTGTCATGAGCAGCGAGGAACGGCGTGATGGTGCTGACAACTTGCATATCACCACGGTCTGTAGTGGGAACCGTACGCACATACGCGGCGACGGCGAGAAATGCCCGCAATGCCCGCACCGCCGTTTTCGCCGACGCCTCCCGCACACGTGCGAGAAGACCTACAAGAAGAAGATGTAATTGCGGTGCATTTCGCCACTTGTAAGTGGCCCGCATAAGTGCCAGCAGCAACAGCAGGCGCGGTCTCTCCAACTCCGCACTGTGAAGACTACAAACCACATCAAACACAACATGCGGGCGAGTACCGGTCATACACACTTCATCAACACAGACTGTGAGAGCACGAATGATGCCGGTGAGCACCGCCACCTCATCACTATGGTTAACACTGAGACTGCAGAGATGTTGACATACAACAAATCCTAGTTGCTGCGGCCGCCCTTCCATCGCGTGGGCAATGGAGTGAAACATAACAGACGCAGGTGCCGGTGATGTCCATCCATTACGAGCTGTAATAAATTCCTCAGTAAGTTTCAAAAACTGCTGCACACCAGCAACAGAGAGACAACCAACCAGTGCGCCAATTCCCCATGAAGAGACGCTGATGAACGCCATGCTACGCTCTTTCATAGCGGTAGGCATCGTTACAGTTTCGAATGGACCGCTCTTCATCTGACGCAGAAGTAGCAATACGTCCTCAACCTCCTGCAACTTTAGCGAAGTCTCACTCCACCCGCGTAAAGCCTCAAAAAGATTAAGGAGAAAAGGTGTTAAAAGATGATTGACATAGTTTGTCAAGGCACTTTTTAGACAAAAGGCGATATTTCCTACGGCGACTATGGCAGCATAACGACATTGTAAAGCACCTACAGCAGCGACGGGATCATTCTTGTTAATTTTCTGCATAGACATCTTCTCTAATGGAGGAAGCAAGCGATCTTTGCTGTCACTGATGAGTCGACAAGATTGCTCCCCACCGGCACAGTTTGCAAGTTTGTAGCATAAAACAGTCATCACACTCGCCGCCCCGATACGGTACTCATCTGTCGCAGTGTGCGACAACAATGTGGCACAAATCTCTATAGAGTGTGGCACAAACCCACTCACATCATCAGCACGGGCGATAAGCTCGCGCAGCATCTCTACACTAACCATTACTCTCTGCACCTTCTTTTGCTTAAGGTAAATAACCAGAAGCTTGGATATTTTTCGACACACACGTGGGACACGCTCTGGGTTGCTCACGACGTAACTCTGCAGTTTCCCCAAGGCATCTCGCACAGGCCCATCGTGCGGGTCATCTGGGTATACAGCGAGTACAAAATTCTTGAAGCGCAATCCCTTTTGTGGCGCACATGTGTTACCCATCTCTCTCTCTTTTTCTTTTTTTTCCCCCTTTATTTCTTTCTCTTTCTCTAGGTATGTATATATATATATATATTATATGGTATAATACTTCCAACGTACGCGTGTGCCTATTCTGGCACTTTCCCAGTGGCAACCTATACTGTTGCCACCTCCTCCCCAAAACCCTGTGACACCCAGTAAAGGTGGGGTGAAAAAAGCGTAGAAACAAAAAAAAAAAAGGGAAACAAAATAATAGAGGTGTGTAGAAGAATTTCAACGAAGAAAGAAAGAAACAAACAAAAAAAAAAAAAAAAACAATATCAGTACAAATAGAATCACTTTACAGAGAAACACATATTCAAAATGTTGAAATTGATCCAGCTCATTCCGTCACCTACCTTCTCCTTCAGAATAATAATTCTCAAGAGCTTCATTCTCTCTCTCTCTCTCTCTCTCACTCCCCTGGTTTCGTTATTCCCTCCTTTTCCCTCTTACTTCAGAATACCTTCTTGAATAAGTTGATCAATTTCTTTACACAACGCTTGCAGCGGCAATCCCATCACATTGTAGTAGTCACCCTCAATAGAAGTAACAAGACACGCCGCTCGGTCCTGAATACCATAACCACCTGCCTTTCCAATCCAGTTACTGCTATCAGAAACGTATGCGGCGATTTCCGCCTCTGCAAGAGGTGCAAACTCCACTACAGTGCGAGCCGTAAACTCCCGCCAGCGCAGTGTTTCACCATCTCGAACAGCCAAAACAACACCACTCCACACATAATGTTTTGTGCCGGAAAAACTACGCAACATCTGCGCCGCCTCCTCGCTGCAGAGAGGCTTTTCGATTATATTGACACCTCCTCCCATCGCTGGTAGAGTAACAACGGTATCAGCTGCAATGAGAATATCAAATGACGGTGTCGCACCGGAGCTCCTTTCATTCTGTTGTAGCTGATGTACGACACACTCTGCTTTTTGCCGTGCTGTGCGCAATGCGTAGTCACCTCCGCAAGTGAAGTCGGCCTTTGGCAGGTCCTCTGCGAAGCTTGACACACATACTTCCACGTTGGGCAGCCCCAATCGCCCTAGTATTTCCAGCCGCCGTGGTGAACCAGAGGCCAGTAGAATTCGTTTTTTCTCAAAGAGAGTGAGGTATTGTAATACCATTAGAGCCGCTCTCCACCCCACACCCACAACGGTTACTTTCTCTATTCTTGTATTTGGAAGTGGAGTTACTCCTTCTTCTTTCTACTTCCTCCCTCCTTCCTATTTATTCACCAAAGTTGATAATAAAAGAAAAAAAAAGAAGAAATTACAAGAAGAATATTATAAAATGGCAGTATTTAAGTAGCCATGTAAATATCCCTTTTGTCTATCATTTTTTCTCATCTTCAAATTAATACTTATCGATTTGCAAAACCAATCCCAGAAATTTCTCTCTAATGCAAATTATGGGTAAAATTCAGCAATGTCACCACATATCCAATTAAGCAGAAAACATGTTCCCCGCAAGCATCTCAACAGTGATGTACTCAATTCTACATAAGGAATAAGAGTCTCTCCTTTGTATTCCTTATCGACAAGGTTTTCTTTGACGTCTGCCTTTCTCGACACTATTCTCACGGCTACTTTCACTGCTATCTGAACTCTCTAGCCGTTCCATAATGCGACGACGCAGAATAGGCGCCACATATGCCACTGGAAGTTCTTTTGTGCTAGTAATTTCGGGTATCGTAGCAGTTTTTTTAGCCCGAGATGCGCCTCTTGTTTTCCGAGGTACTGTGATGCCTTTATTCTCCTCCTCACTTTCATCCTTCTCACTCTCCTCCAGTTTCAGTAATTTCTTCACTTCCCCCAAAGAAGGACTTCTTTTACGGCCTCTCCTTGTCACTTTCTCTGTTGTTTTCTGTGATACAGTTGCTGTTGATGTTGCTTTTGCGGATGTCCCGCGGCGACCACGAACATTCCCCGTTTGTCCATTTGTCTCGAATTGCACATCGTGCAGACGGCGTAGTGGTGTCACAACAATACGGCTCTTCTCCCGCTCCATTCGCTTCGTTTCGCTTTCCACATCCCTTGTAAGTTCACGAGCATCAACTATCACCGTCTCCAAGTCTTGCAACGCCTGCTCAACGTGCTCCCAATGAGGAGGTGTCTCATCCATCGCTGCCGTACATGCATCCTGTACCTTTTTCAAAAGCGAAAGAATAGAAGTAATCTCTGATCTAGTACTGGTGTTGGATGCAAGTACCTCCTTCGCTTGCGCAGCTGCAGACTCTGCTTGCGGTAAACTTTCCCGCAACTCCACTGGGAGTGGTAATAGAAGCGCATCACACAGTGCCAAATCACGACGATGCAATAAGAACTTTGCTGCTCCATCACGCGCCGCATCTGCCTTTGTACGCCAAAGACGTTCCCGCTCCTGCAACTCCGCGGTTATCTTAAAAGGAGCAACATACTCACCGATGTATTCACATTTGGCGCGGTAGAGGTCAGAACTAACATCTTCATGGTTCTCCATCACTTGCTTAACCTTGTCGTGCGTTTCATCCATGTAAACGGCGAGTGCATCAAAAGTGAAGTCTCCTTTGTGGTGTAGCTGTTTTTCAAGCTTCTGCAACTTTAGCTTAACTTCTGGGGGCATTCGAAGTACACTCTTTATTTTCTTCACAAGCTGTTGAACCTGATCTAGTCGACGTTGTGCTTCCTCCCTCATTTCACGGGTTTTTCCTTGTTCCTGTTGCACTTCACGCAGCATCTCCGCTGTGGGTAGCTCACCAAACGTGTTCAAATCAGCATTAATCTTTACTGCCAAAGACACAATTTCAGAAGGGGTAGTGTAGCCGCTAAGCGCCTCAGCCGCTTCAGGAGTATCGGCAATCACATCTTCCTCTGATGCAGGGCGTGTAAAATAGATAACTGAATTTTCATGCTGATACTTTTCGTGTAATTTAGCAATATCAGAAATAAGAACTTCAACAAGAGGAAAAATCTTTATAAGATCGGACTCCTGCAAAAATTCAGTGAGTTTCGCGAACGGTTCAGGCTGATCATCCTCATCATTATTGTTCCTACCCCATTTCCCCCCAGTTTCTGCTCCTCCTCCTCCTCCTCCTATGAGAGTAGCACTTAATCGTCCAAGTAACTGCCAACCATTACGTTGCTGTTTATTTTTTGATGATGATGATGATTTCATTTTCTCTATACAATGTTGTTGCACCTCATCTACGAGTCGCCAGGCGTATGCAATGTGGCCTAGCACAAGGGACATATCAGGAACCTTTGCAGCACGGTTGTAGTGCTCTGCACGGTGGCGGTGATACGCTGCAAGCAGCAGTGTCGGCAACATTTGCATAGAGTCTGACGAAAGTGACGTGGGAACTCTCAAAACGGAAACTTCGTGTGCTAACTTCCCGAGGGTGTCATGTTTCTTTGACACCGCACCAGATGTTGTGGAGTAGACATACTTGGCAAGGGCAGCACATAACTGGGCGTACTCGTGCAGGGCACGAAAGTCAAAATTCTGCCGCACCAAATGTCGGTCTGAAGCAGAAAGAAGTTTATCAGACTCCCCTGCCAGCGCCTGTTCCGCACATAATGCGAGTTCTGCGGCTGCGGTAAAACTCTTGTATGCGGCTTTACTGCTTGCACTGGGTGTTGTTGTTGGGGAACTGCTGCCGCTGATTCTGCGTGGTGGGCTGCATGCCTGTTCCACACGTGCCCGAGCCATTGCCTCACACCCGGCATTACAGTTACTGACAGCCGCGTTGTACAAGACAACAAAGATCTCCATCGCCGGCCCACACACGGGCACAACATTCTTTCCAACATGCACAACGGATGGCGTGAGGGCGTCACGCAACGCAGCCGGCCACGACGCTGTGGCATTATGCAGTGCGAGGAGCAGTGCGGTGTATGCCTTGGCATCCCGCACTCCACTGCTGGCATCACTGTAGAGACCAAGCGGCGACTCCGCGTACGAGGTAAGTGTGTTCAGAGACGCCTCTACGGCGGGTGTTGGGGCGAGACCGAGACTGTGCAGCAGGTCGTGCAACATCGTGTTCCACCGCACAGGGCTTTCGTGTGTGGCCAACGGGAACATAACAGTAGTGTGAATAATGTAGAGGAATGAGAATCCGTAATTTTTTTTTTTTTACTCACTCTTGTTCTCTGTCTGTATCTATGTCCTACTTTTTTTTTTTTCTATGTTTATGTGTGTGTGTGTGTGTTCAGTCAGCACTACATGGAGAGAAAGAGAGAGATGAATAGAAAAATAGATAGATATCAAAGAAGAAGAGGGGAAAAAAAGAGTCAAGGAAACCACACTCGCAGGAAAGAAAAAAAACTCCACACATTCACCCACTCACACAGACACAGACATATTAAATGACATGTATACTACATTTATATGAATATGTCTGTGAATACACATGTGAGGACTTCTCCTCTTATGTGTGTGTGTGTGTGTGTGTGTGTGTGTTTGTTGTTTGTTTGTTTATTTCCTTCTTTCTTTTGATTTCTTTTTTACCGCCTCGTTTCTACAGGACCATATACACTTTATGCAATTGTACAAGATATTCGACGCAGTACCACGAGAGAGCACGCGGTTGTTGTAAGCCCAGGTATCATGTGCAACTGTTGCAGCTCTGTCTGAATATCCGCATAGTTCGCTAGAACCTCCAGAGAGTTTCCCATGCATGTTCGAATGGTGTCGACAAAAGATACCATACCATCCCGGTGTCGCTCACAGCAAACAAAGGCCACACCGCCAGGGCGCAGAAGCTGCACGAGCGCAGGTGCCACATGTGCGGCGATGTCATGATCGTAAACAATATCACTACCAAGCACCACATCATATTGTTGACAAAGTTCCGCAGGAATATCCGCAAAGTCTAAACAAAATGTCCGTACAATTGCTTCTGTTGCTTTTGTCGCATCTCGTCGACTTACTTGTGGATTTTCTGTTAATAGTGCAGCCAACTCAGGCCCATTGCGGGTTGCAAAAGAGCGCCGTACTTCTGTCACGACAGCAGGCGAAATGTCCGTAACGTCCAGACGTGTACATTGCAACAACTGCTGGCAGTTCAAAAGACAAGTGGCAAATACAAGTGACACAAGTGCAGGACCACATCCAACCTCAATAACACGTAAGGAAGCATCCACCTCCTTATTGGGAAGAGTCTTGGGTATCGGTAATAGCAGCATTTCATTCCAGTGCTCAAGTATGTAGAGTGAAAGTGCTACGGCACCAGCCCATAGTCTTGCCCCTGTCTCACCATCTGCGTAATCGGCAAAGCCGAACACAACACGCAGCATCTTATCATGCATCTTCACCCACAAGAGCATATCCGCATCACGTCGCGTAGTCCCACCGCAGCAGTTAGATATCGCCGCTGATGCCACTGCTATGATCTGATGCATTATAGATGCGCTAGTTGCCTCCTCCTCTTCTTCTTCCTCTTCACTCCCATCTTTTTCATCGTCACCATTATCACTGTTAGCAGATAGCACCTCAAATTTCAGTGCCCGTCTAATTATGGAGTTCAAAGAGAGAGATATCATGTCTTGAACAGATCTTTCATTTCGTGATAAACCACTTAGAGCGGTGTACTTGCGCACACAATGTAACAAGGGCAGCAATTCATCCGGTGGTGCGACAGTACTATTCCACCGCGCCATACATTGATGTAGTGCAGTTAGAAGACCGTCAACGTCACCGTAGAGTTGAGTCACTTCCTGTAGAGGGGTGTCATCAGCGTTCTCCAAGCCCACATTAATGGAGTACATCCTCACTCAACTCTCTTCTGCTGGTCGTTATGTTGCTTCTGTGTTTCCTGCTGAGGAAGGAAGAAACAGTGTGTGAAGCCTCACACCACAAGGGGAGCTTACTGCCGTTGCTGGCACTCCCCTCTTACCGTCTTAGCCAAATCTTTGTTTGCCGCATAGAGAAAAACAAAAATAAAAAAAGGGAGAGAGAGAGAGAGAGTCATGACAGAAGCGTGTATTAATAAATTCGACCAAGATGAATAAAGAGGAAAAAGACGAAGAAAAAAAAAAGATAAAACACAAAACCAAAACGGAATACTAAGTAAATAAAAGCGACTAATAGAGAGACAAAAAAAAAAAAACAGATAGATAGACGAAGCAAAACTGTCAGAATGCCTCTTCCTGACTTACCTCCCTTTCCCTCCCTTCTCCCTTTACAGGACTGCATATATATATATATATATATATATATATATTGATAAATATGTGTTTTCTTTTCTTTTATTTTTTTTTTCACTCTCAGAATCAGTGCCTTCTGTCCATATGTACGCAAAAGTAAGTACATTTCCCCCATGTGGGTGGGGTGTTAGGTTTATATTGCAAGCATGCATGGAGAAGAGAAAAATTACACCTTTGTATATGATGCCACATTAATGGTGAGACGCTGTGGTATTACCGTGGCACGTCCTTGTGGCTGAACTTCATTATTAGAGCGATACTCCTGTGGCATCCGCTGTGTGCCCGCCGAGTTACCAACCCCCTGTAGCTGCATAAGCTTACGCAGCGCTGCCGCCTCTCCTCCAGGGAGAGATTGAATGACTTCCCTTAACTCGTTTGCATTTTCCTGCAGTAACTGCTTTGTCAACGCAGCACATGCACTCGGATGGCGTGAACGAACGGTCTCGGCGGTTGTTGTGGATAACAGTAGTAACACCCCGCGGACGAACAGAGTTATGCGCTTCAGCACCTCCGGACTGTGGTTTTCCCGCTGCATTGTCTCACTATGTATAATACTTAGCAACACGTGTTCCACACAGGGAGACCACCGCTGCTGCAACACTGGCGACCGCACGGAGAGACATAACGCGAGAAGCATCCCACAGACTCGCACGGACTCCTGCAGGCGTGGGAATACACGTTGCAGCAACAACAAAGGTTCTTCTGCTTCCTTAAGGGCTTCTGCAAGGCGCATCATCACAGTCTCTGAGAGGGATGTGCCTGTGAGAAGCTCCACTGGGTTACCATTATTTGTGGGAGGGAGTAATAGCATTAGTACTAAACCAGACCGACTCGAAAGCGCTAGATGTTTTTGCTCCACAGTTGATAACTTCTGTACATACTGTGCCATAGCTTCAACAATTTTCTCCTGACATGTTAGAATAGCATTCACGTTGATATGACGCAGTAGGCGTTCAATACACTCCACACGACATGATGCCTGCAACGCAAGACGAAGAGCACCAAGTGAGCCCACACATCCGCGATGGTGTGCTGTCATTGTAGCAAGAAGTGACTCCACCTCTTCTGCACTCTTCTCACACATTGTGGCTGCTGCCATCTCCAGCACGTCTGCCGCATCGCCATCGCTTAGTGCCTCATCGCCCAATTCTGCCTGTTCCCCCATCCCCATCTTCCGTGATGGTTGTGATTGAAGAAGCTTAAAGGAGACCTCCCAAATAATCTCTTGGTGTTTCGTGGAGAGCAGTGGCACGATGCCCAACATGGGCCGCAGCGGCACACACCGCATGCATAATAACAAACACACAAGACACCCGGCGGCGTGCCGCACTGTTGGCCCAAGTGCATTTGCGACAGCACACATGCAACTCAACACCGCAAGCGCCGCTGCTGGTGTGGCATGTGCACAATCATCCAGTGGCGCCGATGCCATATCGTGTGCCGGCTCATACCCGTGGGCAAGTGCAATGGATGTCGTCAGTTGATTGCACATCAACGCCGCAGCGGCCTGTCCGCTCGCTGACGCTATCGTCTCTGCTGCCGCCGCACACTTTCCACTGCAGGCCGCAAGGGCAATGAGAACACGACTTCCCCCGCCGTGGCGCACGGTAGTACTCACACTAACAGATGTACGGGCCGCAACGGCATCGGCGTCGGCCTCACATACATCAAGTGCTGTTAACAACAATGTTAGTGCTGTGGTGATGCGTCGCACTGCAGCGTCATCTGCGACACCACACACAAGAAATGTTTCTGCCAGTCCGCATGCCGCATCACAGCAGAAAACTGCGCGTGAAATGACACTCTGCAGTGCGTTAACAAGCAATACACGCCACGGGAGCAGCGGTGATACACTTAATGTACCATTCACCGGACGACCACCATATAATCGCAGAATGGCGTGCAGTGCAGAAACGGCAGGTGCAATCATACTTGGCATCACCTCTGCTAGTGAGGCGGCCGTGAGGAGTACACGAATCAGAGATGCACGTTTATCAGCATCCATCATCGCAGGGAGATCGAAACAAATTCCCTCATCATACTGCTGTTGTAGTTCTAGTTGTTTTTCAAGTATTTCTGTCATGAGCGTTACCACAGCCACCTTGGATGCCACCTCACTTGTTACTTCCATTGCTGTCTCACCTTTTGCTGCACCTACACCTATTCCTACACCTGCTGTATTTAAACCGCGTTTTTTATGAGCTCCAGACGACAACCGCTTCTCTTCAGCCTCATGGGTGCCATTTGATGAGGAATCCATCTTCATATTTTCTTCTCTCTCTTCAGACTGCTGCGGTGGCTTTCCTCGCACAACGAGTTCCATTTGTTGAATACATGTACCTAAATGACGATAACCATCACAACATGCGTGTAAAACAATGGTACGAGCCAAATTCATCCACGCACCGCGTGTCTCATCAGAAGAAGCTGTATCAATCATAGATACTACTTGTAAGAGAGATACATTATTTACATCAGAACTATTAACAGAATAGCAAGCATCCAATACATTGGCTATTTCTCGCGATACTTCATCGCTAAGGTGTCCTCCTGCACTCTCCATAATTCCCCATACACGTCGTTTCACAACGGCTACATCCAAAACAAATGTATTCGTAACATCAGTGTACGTTTTTACTACCTGCTTGAGATCTTTCACGTTTCGCTGTACCTCTCTCAAGATTGAACTGATACCTCCGGCTGAGAGTGACTGACAGGAAGCGGCACTGTATACAAACTCCCTTACACAAACTCTTATACCATTATCCTGTTGAGGGGGTATATGAAGGGAGAGCATTGAAGATAGCGTAAGCAAAAGAGATGAAACGATTGGTTCAAGGGGTTTTATTGATGCTGGTACTAGTAGTTGTGGCAACAATGTAGTGGAGACAGTAGATTTTATTAAATTTTCATGCTTTGGTACCATACGTATTAGTGCCAAGAGAGCTGTTGTCACAATAGTTGTATCACCACGTAACCCACGTTGCTGTTTCAACACACGAGCTACAAATGAAATGGCCATCGATGCTGTGGGGGTAACATAGTCACCGTGCATCTCACCAAGCGCAAGGATGGTACCACTGAGACGATAGGTTTCAGCATTCACATCAAATCCCTTAACAGCATTAGATGTAAAATCATCACGTCTATCTGTTATTACTGCCAATCGCGCCAATAGTTGTGCAGCTGCAAGTCGCACAACCCAAACATCAGAGGATAACCAATGATCAGTTACGAATACAAACCATTCTTCAGGTGATGATACAGTTAATTTTCTCAGATTCTCGATCTTGCAGTTAGCAAAGATACCATCAAGGCAACGCAAGACATTCCATGCTGTTACTGCAACATCACCATCTATCATATTACGCCACTCAGTAAGGTTATCAAATACACGTTGTAAACACATTTGTTCACCGTTTGCACAACCTCCAATAATTGATTGTACGGCACAGTAAGCAACATGTGCTTGTGATTTTTCTGATACTGCTGGTAACATACGTTGGCGATCATCAAGATATTCTGCCAATACAGCACATGAGACTTGTGGGGGAAAGAGTAATGGGAGTAGCAACATATCATCCTTCTCCCCTTCAACACCTGATGCCACGCATGGCACACCGCTGCGAATAGCCTCTGTCACATCTGCAAGTGCCTGTACCAGAACTCCACGCTTACCAACATCATCCGAACACGCTGACCATAATGCCCCACCAAGAAGCGCATATGCTGCCGCCCGCAGTTGCATTCCCACTTCTCCCCCAGTTGCTTCCACAGCTTCTAGTAGTGCAACTACAAGTTTTAGCTCCAAATCACCTGTACCGAGTTCAACAAGAATACCACATGCAGAGCTTGCGGCACGTCCATAAAGAGGAGCCTCCGATGGGTTGCTAACAAGAAGACTAAGAAATACACGTACAGAGGTCTTTATATTGGCGATAACTGCAGGTGCCAGTCGTTCACGTTGGTGGATGAGCAACAACAGTGCTAGACGGTTAAAGTATGTGACACGACGCAGAAATGCCCCTTCCACACGTGGCGGCGGTGTGTCAATGCTGAGAGACGCCACAACAGCGAGTAGTGTTTCCAGTACGACAGGGCGCCGCAGGAACCATGACGGCATTGCCAACAACACCTTCGCCCGTAATGTAAAGGACGGCATCAACACCTTCTCCGGTTCAATCTCACCACAGGCAGTATACAAATCCCGCAATAACGTCCTTCCGCACATCTCACTTCGTTGAGCCAAGCTCGCCGCAGCTTCACTAGCCGCCTGTGCAAGAGTTGGGTGCCTCTGCGGTACCAAGAGTAACTGCGCCCAAAGCAACACATCAAAGTCACTCGTCGCAACGGTAGTGAGTAACACACCCTCTAAACACAGCAACGCGGTATGTGTGGCTGTCTTTCCCGAAGAAGTATCAAGAAAACGTGTAAGACTACGTACAATGGCAACACGTACCATATCAGAACCTACAAGTGATGCCCAACGTTGCACAGCACGTGAAACTATGGGAGGCATGTACGTTCTCTCATCGTTCCGAAGAGGTACTAGTAACCCAAAAACGCAATTGATAGCTTCATCCACCGATGTCGGGGATGTAGCTAGTATAAATAAAAGTTCACCGATTGCAATGGAAAGAATTCGTTGTGTAGATCGTGTCATTGTAGCATATTGAAATATACGAGCAGTAATACGTGCTGAATCAGAAGCATTAGTAGCAGCAAAGTGACTCCACCCTGCTCCACGCTGGGAAAGAGCCATCAGACGTCCCACTGCGGTCCCCAAATCATTTTGTACTTTCGGAGACATTTCACCCCCTTCTACAAGTCGCATAATAAGATCCAAAAGATTAGTTATTTGTGTCGCATCAGGTGAAAGACCTTCATGTAACAGAACGCAAATAGTTTCTACTGCTTTCCCTCGTATAGCAGGGATGGGACATGTTAAGGATTTACGTAAATATTCAAACCATGGAGATGTAAGGATAATTTTCTGAACGTTGTGATTAGTACACCGTTCTGTATGTTGCTGTTGATGATGATGATAATTCTGTGTTGGGTGTTTTGTATGTAGAATAAGTAATGGGAGTAGCTCAAGAGCTGCTAACCGAGGTGTAATTCCCACTGTTTTCAGAGGATGTGGGAGATGTTGCCGTGGGATACAGTCAATACTCATTGGTCGCCGCTGCAACATTACACGAAGAAGCTGCAATACAGCTGTAAGTGTACCACTCTCGCTGCTACGATCCCTCGCCATCCGTGTTGCAGTATCCCACAACTGAAGCACAAGGTGAGTGGGGTTGGCAGCCGGCTTCGTCCGCACCAGCAGTGCATCCATCGTATCTAACCATGCCTGTACAGCTACAAATGAGAGTTCATCACGCGACACACTTCCTATAGCAAATCCAATAATATCAGAAACAACACCGTCTGAGAGGGCAGCTCGCCACGAACTATCACTCATTGCCAAAACATAGGACTCAATGAGTTGCACCGCCTCTGCGTACTCTGCCTGATGCGGGGCGTATAGTGGTTTTGTTGTCAATTGTGAGGTCACATCCCTCAACTTTTGCAAGAGGAGTGATAATGGGGTTGAGGTTGTGCTGGTGGTAGTGCTCATCCCCACAATGAGAATCAAACAGTCCCAAGAAATGCCACCACTAGCGCTAACACCTCCTCTCTAGAGGAGCAGCAAAATATTTTAATAAGAGAGAAAACAAACAAACAATAAAATATAAAACTACTGAAAAATATAAGAATACAAAATAAGAAGGAATGCAGAAACACCACCCCAAAAAAAATTCAAAAGAAAAAGAATGCAATATGAAAAGTGCAAACACAAACACAGACAGACAGACAGACAGACAGACAGAGAGAAGCTGATGCATTAATCAAATAAAAAAAAGGAAAAAAAAAGTGTTTTGACATTGCAGTGTGAGCGTTAGCACATCACCCCAACGAAGAAGACGAGGGGAAGGGAAAAAAAAAAAAAGAAAATTTGAGCCTTATCACAAACACTCACACAGACATGTTATTGTGTACATCAATCACGCATAAAAAGACGTGAGAAAAACAATAGGAACAACACCAACACCAACACCAACAACAACAACAAAAAAGAAGAAAAAACACACAGAAAACAAGAGACCAACTACGTCTTAAGACGGTCAATAGCAGCGTTCCATATCTCCCTCCATGTCACCTCTCTGGTTGACCACTGTTGAAAACTATCGTTTGTCCTGATGGCAGCATCAGCGGAGGTTTTGTTAAAAAGTTCAACTGACTGTTGTGTAAGGGCGGCGGTCTCCTTATGCAAGAGCGATGCTGGAGCCACAATTGACACAACATCTTCCTTTGGTGGTGAACTGACGCATTCACTCTTCTGACGTCGTCCTCCTCCTCCTCCTCCAGTTACCGACTGCGAATGTGGGGTTAGTGACACACGTGTAAATGTAGGGGCGACATCTTGATTAAGCGCTTCCACAGTAGCGTTGGGATGAGTCGCGTTAAATTCCTCCAATGGGCGGAAGGCGCGGAGTGGAACACGGACGTACTCCACTTCGCGTGTCGACGGTAATGGAAGTGGCCCACTGTTGATATCAATGGTAGAGTCTGACTTCCTACTAACCACCGCATTCTTATCTGCTTGCATCCCACCGTGTTTTTGGCGTGGCATCGTCTCCTGTAAACGGCGTTCCCGTTTTGGTGACGGGGGCCTTTGCGACTGTTGTTGTTGCATCTCTCTTGTACGTTCCTCTCTTTCTTTAAGCCGCAGCAGACGTCGCAGTCCGCGGTGTTGACCGGTAACATCATTATCCGCTGGGGGTTTGAGTTTATCCGGTGTCACGAGTCCCTGCAAGAAGGCAAAAAAATTATTATTCACATTAAGCGCACGGGCAGCGTGCATAGTGGCTTCGTCTTCCATTTCACGCAGTGCATAACCCCAAAATTTTTCAATTGCCATTTCGGTCACCTCTTGTCGCGTCCCTTCTGCACTGCGAAGTGCTTCAAGTTTGTCACGGTTGTAATTTGAACCAAGTGTCACCTTTACAAGTCGATCATAGACACCACGCATCATCTCAGATTCACCATAGAAAGAGGCAAATCCAGAAAACACCGTTTCAACTCGTCGTTCAAGCGCGGTAGCAGACATTGAATAAATAGAACTACTTAGATATACAGGTAGTTTTTGTATCCCCTCAAATACACGTTGCACCTGTTGGCGGTACCGTCGAGTCGCCTGTTCTATATGATGTAAAACACGTTGTTTTTGCTGTCCACAGACGCTATTGGTCTTCTCTATCACATCTTCAAACTGACCTCCAGTCATCCCAGATAAGCGACGTGTGAGGGACGATGGACATTCAGTGAAGTGCTGCCCTACAATCGTTTCAATCTGCGACTTTACCGCAGTAAGCCACTGCCCCACCTCAAGCTCTGCCGGAATAACCTCTGGTAACTCCCCTATAGTATAGAGTGACGCCATAGCACTATTTATTTGAGTTTGTGCCCGTGCTTTACGTGAGACGCGGTTTTGCTGAGGCAGTGAAGCAGCAATCGTTCCCGATGTTTCCATAGAAGTCAGATCGGGTACCGTACCCAGGCGCGGTTCAATATAGTTCTCCTGTGGTACGTTAAAGAACTCCACACCGTACTGAAGACAGTTGAGGTGACGACCGCGTGTGTAGAGTTCCTCACGGAGTGAGTCAAGGATTCGTAATACTTTAGCAACATCACTTGACTGGATCTGTCTTTGAATATCTAACTTCACCTCTGCCAGTCGAGCACCTAATTCTTCTTCAGCGGTACGTGTATGTTCTAATGTCAAAGATGCGATCCCACCGACTTCTTTTCCTCCTATTGTTGTACTACCAATGTTAGAGGCTAACTGTGAGTCTGCTGCAGCAGCTCCATAGTCACGACTAGTGATCTCACATAAGGTATTTGTAAAGTTATGTAGAGGAGTTGGGGTATTGATCTTTTCCTCAAAATCTTTTAATATTTTCTCAATTTTCGCTTCGCTTGCATCAGAGAGGGCAATAAGAGAATGAACTTGTACCTTAAGGCGTGTCAAAACTTCTTGCAAGCGTGCCAGCATCTGCAACTCTCCAACGTTTTGCTCATACACATTACTATAACTAACCCTAGCTGCATCTATACATCGCATATGTTGTTCGTATTGTACTGCAAGTCTTTCCTTAACAGCTTTCGTGACATTGTGTAAACGAATCAGTGTCTCCATAGCCTCTCTAGAGACAGTACCCTCACTACCAAAACTACTACAGTCTTGCACCTCGTCAAGATTTGTAGGAATAACCATACCACAATCAAGCAAATAACTGCGACATTCTGACTCTAATGATTCTTGTTCCCTTGCCAACTCTGCAAGAAGTTTGTTTTGCCGTCGTGTATGATCTTCAACAGAAGATGCGACCAAATTAGCAAATTCTCGCTCTTGTGCGTGCAACAAATTCACAGAATTCGCTGTTTTAGCCTTATTTTCTAGTTCCTGCAGTTGCTCAAAGAACTTTGCGTCATGTTCATCCATGTCATTATTCTCACCAATAGAAGAGAGCACAACCTCCAGCTGTAACGCGCGATCCCGAAGACGTTTAGTATATTTTTCCTCAGTTGTACGTGTGTTTTCAATATCTCGCAGACGTACTTCATACGTTTCTGCCTGTAGTGCTGCTGGTCGTCGACGATGATGGCGTAGCACTTCATTAGTCTCCTTGTCTATCAATGACTTCTGCGATGTACATTCCTCCTGAACAAAGGTACGAGAAGTGCGAGAGAGATCAATTGCCCAATTAAGTATCTCGTATCGCAGCATCTCTCGCCACCTTTCTACAGCATCCACTGAAATTAGTTCCGTTCCATCATCTTCAGAGACTATAGATTTTAGAAGCGTCTCATACGTACGCAAAAAAGCTGGTAATGGTTCAACGATCGGCTCTGGTGTTGAATGTGTTGACTCTGAGTTACTCTGTCGTTTTGCAGTCGTGTTTTTGTTCCGTCTGCCTTCTTGTTGTTGCTGGGGAGGAGGAGGAGTAGTAGGAGTAGCCTTTCGCTTGTTGACTGGGGTTAAAGTACGACCTTTCATACCTTGTCCTGACGTTGTTTCGGACAACGGCAAGGGCGGTGGTGTCTCTATCGGGGTCACTCGTTGCCGGTCGTCTAACGCCATTGGAGCAACGATACAAAACACCTCTCCATCAGCTGCTGTAATGGTAGGATATGATGGTGTTGCGTCTTCTTCATCACTTTCCGAGTGAAGTTCCACTACCACTTCTTTTGCCCGACCACGTTTTGCTGATGCAGCAGCAGCAGCTGCTGCCGCCGCTTCACGATCACGCCGCTCCTGTTCAAGTCGCTGTTCACATGACTCTTCGCTTTCTAGTCCAAGGAGGCGGAGAAGCGCAACACAGTGCCGTTCCACCTCCTCCGGACCTTCTTGCATGATTTGTTGTAGCATTTGCACAGTGCATCGGTGAAATTGTGTGTGTTCCGCCGCTATACGTTCCAGTACCTTGAGACCCTTTACAAAAAGCACCTCCGCTGCTTCCTTCGTGATGGCATGTCGTAGTCTTGCCTGACATTGTGCAAGTTCTGATTCCACACGTTGAAGGGTATCTTCATGATCTTTGCGTGCATCAGAGATGGCAAGAAGCCGGCTGCGGATAAAACCTATTGCACTGGTTGTCGTCACTTCTAATGCTTCAGTTGCCCTCTGAAATGTGGTGAGGACGTTGACTGGACCGGTAAGTAGTAGTTCTTCAAGGGCAGTATGGTGAGTTTGGAGTTCCACCTCTACAACGTCTGTAAACCACTCACTCTCACGTCTTATAGAAGCTAACAAGGGAGGAAGTTGTTGATCAGCCTCTGCGGTGAGGTTTGCTAATAGTGTATCGTTAGGTACGGTGAATGGGGCGTAGACGGGGTCTACGCCTTGAAGGGATGCGTTAGTCCACGCGACGGTCTCCTCTGCCTCTGGAGTGCATACCCAACGAAGCACGGCTAGTAATGCAGTGTATACACTTTCCGCCTCATTACATAACCTCTGTTCCCCTTCCTTAACGGCTTCAATGTGAGCTGCCGCCCTTGCAACTGTATTTCGCACGAGCACATTTGCCTTCACGCGCCACTCAATGGCAACGTCGACTGGACTTGCGGAGAAAACGGGTGCGTTGAGTCGTCCGTCGAATGCGCGGAGCCATCCGTCTGCGCGTGTTCCCCCTGGCGGCGGGGGTCCTCCCGACTCCTCGGCTGTTGGCTCGCGATGGCGGCGGAGACTCTCGGCGGCGGCCCCCGTCGCTCGGAGAAATTCCCCGCCGGCCCGCCGCCCGGCCGCTGCGAGGGCCCTCGTCTCCCGCACGACGCGGTCGCGGGCGGCCGGGCGGCGGAGGGTCGCCGTGCGGAGAAGTGTCGCCGCCCACAACCGCCGGCCCATCGCCATCAGCCGCAGCGACGCCCCGTAGACCTCCGCCAACCGCCGGGTGTACGTGCGATACCGCAGCACCTCACGGCAGCGCAGTCGCGAGAGAAGCGTCGCCGCACACGCGTGGCTTTCGCACAACCGACGGTTTGTCGCATGGATCACACGCTGTGCAATTACTTGGGTCCCGGTGATGCTCACATATCCAATAGGTGCAAGCGAGGCTACAAGCTTCACAAGTGATTCACGCATACCGTCTCGCCGCTCCCGCTCCCGCTCCGCAAGCGCACGTTCACACTCAGAAATGGCTCCAAGACGTGCGTCGTAGGAGGACTTCACAGCAACAGAGAGACTAAGAAGACGTTGTCGCTCAGTCTTAAGTCGGCCAATGCCCTCATCAGGACGCATTTCCGCACTATGATAAGGGTCCGTAAAAGGTGGCAACACCTCATCGTTCGCAGCATCAGCAAGGGTTTTGCTGTACTTTTCCAGGTAGCTCTTGTGCGACTCCACACGCTGCTCCTCCAGCAGCAGACCTCCTGCAATTTCATTGTGACTGTACTGCAAAAACTCCTTCAAATCTGCCAATTGATGCACCTGTTGTTCATCCAGTACTTTGTTGAACTCTAGAACACCATCCTGAAAAGCCATTAACACCTGCTGGAACCGAGTCCCTAATCTCGCGCGCAGGCGTGACTCCTTTACTGCTGGCCGCTGTAGTGACATATCCACGGATCCAGATATATATATATATATATATATATATTCTTTCTTATATATTTGTTTCTTCTCGAATCAAAGGGATATTTCTGTAGAGCTCCTCTACACACGTATACATTTTTACAGAAAGGAAACGAAAGGAAAGGTGCCAAAAAAGAAAAATAACAATAATAGTAATAATAATAATATTAACAGAAGGTTAAACAACAATAATAAAGAAAGAAAAAAAAAAAAAAAAAAACATACGCCAAACAAAACCCAAAAACCCAACATCGAAGTATCCTGAAAAATCAGCGAGTATACAACTAAAGTTACACACTTCTGAAAAAATTATACGATGTATAATTATAGACGTGTAGCAGCAGCATCAAGTGCCTCCTTAAGGCGATCCACCAATCTGAGAGACGAGCTCTCCACCATGTGCAGGACCACTTCACGCACAAAAGCATTTGCCTCTGCAGCAGAGAGTCGTCCCATAGCTGTCCAGCGACTGGCATACTCCTCAACAATACGCACCATCTCCGCCTTTTCTTCATCATCAACAACATCATTATCCGTATTATTAGTTTTGTTGTCGTCGTTGTTGTTTTCGCCACCAGCACATTGCGTTACGCACACCAGCAGGCGACGCACTATATAAAGATGCAACTCTTCTGCTGTTGGCATTGGAAGCGTGAGATGCACATCCAGGCGACCAGGTCTACTAATCGCAGGATCAAGCGCTGCGATAGACGGTGCAGATGCAACAACAAAGACGAAATCGTCACCGTTGCTACTTCCACTTATCCCATCCATCACTGTTAACAGTGTGCTAAGTGTTCGGTCTGCAGTATTCGACACCTCACTCATCTGCCGTCCCCGCGGTGGGGCGAGGCTGTCTATGTTGTCAAGGAATAACACGGTGGGTGATGTGGCCCGTGCGTTGGCAAATAGTGTGGCGATGTTCTTCTCCGTACGTCCCACCGCCTTCTCAATGAGTGTCAAACCGTCCACAAGCATCACGTGCAATCTACCACTGCGCAGACGCCGTGCGAGGGATGTTAATAGTGATGTCTTACCGCTCCCAGACGGGCCGCAAACGACAACACCTTTTGGTGGAGTCACACCGTAGCGCCGCAGCAGACGCATATGTTGCAGTGGCCACACCACAAGCTCCTCAAGGTCTCGCAGTATATTCGCCATTCCAATTAATCCTCCATATGTGTCAGCCACATTTTCATTTTTGGTATCTAGCTGGGTATCATTCTGGTGACGTTGTTCTTTGTGGTGCTGTTTCGCATCAAGAGTGGCTTCGCGTTCCAACATCTGCAGCAGTGTATTGTTGTTCATTACTGCTAGTTGACCGGCGGTGTATCCGGCGAGAAGTTCCGCCACTCTTTCCCGTACATGAGGTGGGAAGTCCATTGCGCCAGACTGCATTTCCATGTAATTTAGTCGCTCCTGTAGTGAGGGATAAGCAATATGCACACGCCGTGAAGAGAGACGAGAGAGTAATGCCGTGGGAAGTGTGGTGGTGTTCTCCGCAGTGGCAATTAACACTATGTGGTAATCCGCCAATTGTGCAGCTTCATCCATTTCATCCAGCGAGGCACATAACTGATGCGATACCAGTGCCACCAACGAGTTGGTTGTAGCCCACAGCAAATCCACTCCATCAAGTGTCAAAAGAAGAATAACTCCTGCAGTAGAAGAATAATTTGGGTTTTCAGTAGTGTCAATAGGAGGAAGTGCACAGATGCGTTGTATCACCGTCACCGCCTCCCGTTCATCCAACTGCAGTAACTGTGCAACACTCACATCACGACGCTCCACTACGTAACGTTTACCGCACACATTTACAACTTGCGGAATTTTTACTGCAACCTGGTATAGTGTATGCGTCTTTCCAACGCCGTGTTCTCCTGTAATAAGAAGTGAACACACCGAACGTTGTCGCTTCTGCTGCCATTGTAAATGCTGTGTGATGTACTTTAGTGCGGCCGCAACGTACCGTTCACCCAAATCATGATCTTCCAGTTGTACTTCACACAACAATACACCCATTCCCACAGGCGCCGCCTCCACACGCACCCTATCTGCCTCCACCAGTTCATACAGTGAAACTCCACTGGCGAGTGCATACTCGCTGCAGTCTCTGCGAATCGCCAACCGCAACTCACCGCCGCTGAATGGATTGTAGAGTCGCACCGTGGAGTCCTCGAGTGTGGCGCTGAGCATAACACTGCGGCCCAATCGCGAGAGTCCCACCACCCGCTCCGCCGCCCCAACAGCCACACCGCTGGATGTAATGGCGGACGCAAATGTACGGCCGGCGTCAAACGGGTGGAAATGTAAAAACTGCGCTGACGGCCACCACGCAACGGGCGCAATCACAACTAACACGTCTGTCGCACCAGACATGTAAGTTTCGCCCATTTTCTTAATCACGCTTTGCAGGGATTGAAGGGGGAAGGGAGTTGCTGAGAATGTGCAGTACATGTAAACGGTAATAATAGTGCAAGGAGATAAATAAATATTACACACGAAAGCGAAAAAAAAAAAAAAATAAAAAATAAAAATAAAAAGAGATTAAGTAAAAAGATTAGAAAAAGCAGACAAAAGGGGACAAAAACAAAAGGATATACAACGTCATTAATATTGGAAATAAAAAAAAAAACACATATACATACACACTTTCCCACCACCCGAATCAACAGAGAGTCATTCAAACACAGAAACATAAACACTTATCCACACACATACAGGAATTATATATATATATATATATATATATATATATTATTCGTCCCATTTATGTCCATTTATGTCATTTATGTTGTGCAAAAATCAAAGATTATGTCTCCTTTTTCTCCTTTGAGTTACCGCCCTTCCTCTTCTTTTTCTTCATAGTAGTAGTACCGCATCTTTATTATCAACAGAGCAGTAGACCTAAACATATTGCTAGGGCACCACTTCTGATACTGCTGATTCCACCAATAATTGCTCTGCTTGAAAGAAATGAGGCACCTCCCACATCCAGTAACCACTTACTCACTACTGCTACCGCTATGGACACAGACAACTCACAGCTCGCAGCAAACAACATACACGTTATAGTGAAAATACCGTAGTACATTCTCTAACGCATGCACTCAAAGGAGTATTTCACATTGCATCATTTTCCTTCTTGTCGCATTCCTTCACATTACACAGGATTCCCAAAGTAACCTAACCAAACATCGATCCCCACACGGTCTCATCGATACTACCACCATACTGATAAATCCAGATGGGATTCAAGAACTCACACTCCTCATAACTTTGTGTAACTACCGTAGCGCTAAAAAATAAAAATAAAAATGCTTGGTGAATCTACTTTTCACTATTCTCTGCGCACTCGCACGGTACACATCAACTACTGCCGAACACAGACAGAGTGTACACACTGTCGCATTTTATTACAGGAAAAGATTAAATCTGTGACTCGTCCCATTCAATATTCTTTTATTGCTCTTCATGATAAGAAACACTCTCATCCTCTGTTCCTTCTCGTACATGCGGAGGTCAGAGATATATTACTTTTGATTAGTTAACGGAACCCGTACACCAATCAGTTTGACCTTCGTACTATACATATATATCAAGCTACTCCACGCAAAATTTGTCGCATCGCAAAAAAATCAAACCGTGCATTTCAAGGGAACTGCTAGTGATGTTTCTTAATCAATGTTTGAATATGGGTATAGAAAACATTTTTGCGCACTGGTAAGCTGGAGACGAAACTTTCCTCAAGAGATTCGCATGATAGCAGCTTCAATGTCCGCGGTGTACTCACGAACATAAAGGAAAACATGAGTATCGATGAAGTCACCCCTCCTATAACCCCTAACGTTACTTTTCAAGAAAGAAAGAGTGCAAGCAGGCAGACACAAAGAGTGGCACCTGACACAACAACAACAACAACAACAACAACAACAACAACAACAAGAACAAGAACAATAAGAACTTCGATAACCCCATTAAATTTTTTACCACAATTGTGTGTATGTGTAATGAGACCTTAACACAACACTAGAAGCATGAACCATACCAAACGTATTAGTAGGGTTTCCTGAATATCTTATGTTAGTGATGGATATCCAGTTTGCCAAAATCGAACCATGGAAGAAGCGGTCAGACTACGTATCGTCACAGCAACAACAACAATTAACACAGTAGCCACTAATGGAGTCTTAATATTTCGACTTCTCCACGGTTTACGCCACTCACGGAAAAGAAGACCCCATAACAATTTTAGCGCCGAATTTCGCGTTCGTTTGTCTGTCAACATGCCTAGTTTCGCTACTCTGCCTTGCAAGAAATCCTCTCGTGCCTTATATACGTATAATCCATATTTACTTTGGAGCCCTATAGCAACACGCATCATTTCTTCTACAACAGCTCGATTTTCAGTCCTCAAAACATCTTTTGGAAGCCGTGTGAGTTGTGTGTAGATGCGTGCCATCACCATAATATCATCATCGCCCTTCTCAAGCCCTTCACGTGCACTGTCAATCCATGTCAAGATACGATCTCGCTCATGCAGTACCAGTGCTGCTGTGAAAAAGATAACCGCATGCTCATCACTATGGCCAATGAAAAAATCAAACAAACGTGCGAGAATATCAACATCCTCACAGACGTGTACATACCACGTTATAAGCCATGAAACAGCGTAGTGCGACTCGGGCGCAACCCCACAGGACTCTAATGCAGCCGCAAAAGATGCATCTTCGGCGGCGATCACGGCGTGCATAGCATACAACATGGATTGTGATTGACTGAGTTGTTTATCGCTAAACGACCGCCAGTGCAGCAACAGTAGTCCCTCACACACGGAGAGCATCACATCCACCGCAGTCCCCTCCATCACATACATAACAAAGCCCATGAGCTCATGTAGTCCTTGGTAATAATATCGCTCCGTGTTGCTTGCGAGCACGCGAAGAAGTATGGAGGTCAAAACTTCTCGCATACTATCCCGCTTAGATGCATCGGGGTACAGCATCCACAGCGACCGCTGCACATCAACGTGGACCACACGTGGCTGACAATTATCAGGCAAATTTCGATGATACAATGTAGAACTTTCTTCTGTACTTGTTATGCGACTCAACTGTGGTGAATCCTCATCTGCCTCATTCAAGGAGTTAGCGCTACTACTTTTATTAATACTACCACTATTACTACTATCACTACCACTATTACTACTACCACCACTACCATCATCACTACCAGTACCACTACCACTCTCTCTTCTATTGATTGGCGAAGAGGAAAGCTGGGCCACGGCGTCCTCAACGTACGGCACGGGCCGCAGAATGCCTAGACCAAGCACAACGTGACGCCACACAGTATGCCGAACCGCATTATCACAAAACCCTGAGCGGATACACATATTTCGGCATTCCTCCAAATAAGAGTCCCCATCAAGCGTCTTTTGCAGGGATTTCACGCGATGAAGTTCTTTTCGCTTCAGGCGGTTATGCTCATTAGGATTCATAAAGGGAGGCATATTCGTCTGATTATTTTCAGGGGTGCGTTGTTTTTTTCTTTTTCTTTTTTTTTTAGTATTATTATTATTAATTCCCTCTCTTTTCCCTTTTTTTTTCTTATTATTTCTGAATATTACTTGATTTATTTATTTCTTTTCTTACTTCGTCCCTTTCCTCGTACCTGAAGTCGAGAGAAATAAAGAGGCACACCCTTCGGTCCATAAGAAGAATACAAACAAGAAGGAAAACAAGAAAATAATAATAATAATAATAATAATAATAATAATAATAATAATAACGCGCCGTAGTAACGGAAAAATTCAGAAATACAAATAGAGAGGGATACAAAATGATTCCCATGTATACATACCATATATATTTTTTACTTCATTCACAGAAGCATGAAAATAAGGTCAAAAAAAAAAAAAAAAAACACGAAACACAAACAAACAAAGAGTAATAGTAATAATAATAACAATAGGGAAAAATAAGTGGAATAACGAAATAATTTCTTTCACATCTGAAGCCTTTTCAATTCATTGGCTCGTTTTTCTTTCATTCTTCACGTTTTTTTTTCTCTCCATCATAACCATCATCACCTTATTCAGGAGTATAATGAGGTTAAGAAGAAGTTCTTCGCACATGGAGAATCTTTCTCAGCTCGTATACGGCTTCGGTTCCATTCCAGTCGGTGGCTCCATCTTCACTTCTCGCTTCCCCACATCATCCCAGTTAGTGGACAGAACTGTACCGTTGCTTTCCACGAAAGACTTCATCATCGCACGACGCTGCTCATCCGTACCGTTACCGTAGATCTGCTGAAAAAGTGCGTTGAGAGCCTGCTCCCCTTCTGGTTTCACATCGTCGTCATCAATCTTCACAGCACTCCAGTCCTTTCCACGGCTGTTTGGGTACTTCAGCTCCTTTGAAGGTACCGACGAGTTTGTCGCCACAGCAGCAGCATTGCTGGAAGAGTCCGTTAACGACGGTGCGGCTAACTTTGGCGCCTCGTTGCCAAGTGCTTCCAGCGCTGGCCACTGCATCTCAGATGCCTTTTTAAGGGATATTTCAATTTTCATTGGCCGCACATTTATCACCGCGGCATCGGGCGTCACCGGTGCATAGAAATGATCCACATTGTACTGGTACTCGCGCCCAGAGGGATCAAGGAGAATAGTTACTGTCAGTGACCGGTCCGTCGCCTGCACACGTACATCATCCTCTTGACGGTCACGTACATAGAAAGTGAACGTCACTTGTGTTGGGGACTGAAACCATTCGCAGCGCACCGCTCCATTAAACGGTTTTGTTGTCGGGCTCATTCCTGTAGCTTAAAACCTCTGTATGTGTGTGTGTTTTTTTTTTTTTATTATTTTTTTTAATTTTATCTGTAATTGCTGCTTTACCACGAAGGCGCAGTGGGCTTCCAATGGAGAGCCATTGGCAGAAAGAAAGAAAAAGAGAATAATTTATTAAAAGAGAAGTGCATTACTAAAGAAAAATGAAAGAATCCCCATCCTCGCCATGACGTGGATGGAGACTCCAAAAAGGGCAACAACAGTGAAGCCAAACAAAAAAAAAAGAGAGAGAGAGAGAGAAAAAAAAAGTAACGAATAAAGTAATAAAACAGAAATAAAAAAGAGGGATTCTTCACCTACAATTTCCTCCCTCTCTGAGTCTAGTAAAGACATATGCAACCCAGTAATCAGTTCTTGGCAAACTTCTTACCAAGCTTATCAGCAGCAGACTTGGTGACCACCTCCAGCACGTTGTAGCGAATGGTCTTGCTCAGTGGGCGGCACTGGCCAACCACCACCTCATCACCGGGCTTGGGGTCGAAGCAGGGGCTGCAGTGGACCGTCAGGCTGCGGTGGCGCTTCTGGTAACGCTGGTACTTGCTGATGAAGTGCAGGTAGTTGCGGCGAATCACGATGGAGCGCTTCATCTTGGTGGAGTGCACAACACCGCGCAGGATGCGGCCGCGGATGGACACATTGCTGGTGAATGGGCACTTGCGGTCGATGTACTTACCGTTAACAGCCGCCTTGGGTGTCTTGAAGCCGAGACCAATCTTCTTGGAGTAGCGGATGTGGCCGCTCATGTTCACATGCTTCTTGGATGGCTTGTGGCTGTTCTCGTTGACGGCCGTCTGGCGCTGGTACGCCTTCTCGTGCTGCAGCGTCAAGTCGACGGAGTGCACGCGCGCGTATTCCTGTGGGGCTGCCATGATGGGTAATATGCCTACCAAAGCTCTGGGAAAAATATTGGGCAATAATAATAACAACAACAGACAAAAACAAGAAAAGGAAGAGTTAAGAATAAATAGAAAAATATATTTTAGAGCAGAACAAGAATAACAATACTATTGAATCATTGGTACACAATCAGTAAATGGGTTCATATATCGATTTTTTTTTCTTTTTTTTTGTTTTTTGAATGCTATTCGTAACAAAAAAAGAACTTTACGTATTTTTGTATTCTGTATTAACATATTTACAGGTTACAACTGATGCGGTCCCACTGTGCATCCAGGTACCTTTACAAAATCATCAAATTCATAACGCTTCTTATCTGGACAACATTTCCAGTACTTGTATGTATCCCAGAATACAGGTCCCCCACTGTGATACCGGCACGCTGTTGGATTATTCTCACTTACCACAAACTCTTGCTGACATCCGTAGTTTCGACATCTGGCTTTGCCGTCAATGATCTCCTGCGGTGCTTGTCCTTGTGCGGCCACTGCACCTTCGAACTCCCTTGGTCCATTCGTGCGACGAGGCGCAACACCGTCTTGTACAGTCGTCGCTGCAGAAGATGCGCCTGCTTCTGTCGCCTTTAACTGATCCTGTGATAGCGGAACATTTACAATAGGTTCACTTGAGAAAGAGACCTGTCGGTTTTCTGTGCTATGTGGGCCAATACAGCAAGGTGGAATGGCATTGAAGTCATCCCAGTCACGCACACGCCGCGTGGGACAACAACGCCAATACTTTTCAATATCATGAAAGACTGGAGGTTCTGCGTGGTGTTTGCACGCTGTGTCGTTATTTTCCTCTGGGAGAAAGAACTTTCCACATCCATAGTTGGTGCAAGGAACAGATCCTGGTTGCTGCAATTGCTGTACAGACTTTGCTATATGCCGAATGTGAACATCATTGTACTCATGCACTCGTGTTTCCACGATATCTGACGGCTTCAACTCTACATTTCCATTCCACAGGCTAATTTCTTCAACCACAAGAGGTCTCTTAGGTTGCTTCTTATTGTACGTAGAAACAATAAAACGGAGAAGCTGTTCACATGGACCAGTGAGCCACTTCACCGGGAGGTCTATCTTTACCTTGTATACCTCTTCCAGGCTATCGTCAACCACGCAACCATTCGTATCTTTTCCCTCATATACAAAATACACCTTCATATTTCTTCCTCTTTTTTTGTAGTAATGCAGAAAAAAAGGAGAAGGAAATAATCAACAAGGACAGAAATTTAAAAGAAAAAAAAAAGGGATGAAAGGGAAAAAACAAAAATACATGAAATTTAATCCATCACAGAAATATATAAACAGACTACAAATTACAAGCAAAATGAAGCATCTTCAGACGGAATTTGCCTTTTCAAGCATCGATGTGATCTCTATCTCTACACAATCTCTACGCCATACCATTATATATATATATATATATATATATCTACAGGAAAATCATAAAATGCAAAGCAGATATACCCAAAGGAACATTTTATTTTAATTCTTTTGGGTAAAGAATGGCGAAGCCCCAATGTAAGAGGTATAAAGGGGTATACCTGCGGAGTGTGAATTTCCCTCATCTTGTTCTTGTTGTGATTGACTCTGACTCTGCTGTGGATTGTATTGTTGTTGCTGTTGTCGCATGAGAGAAGTCTCCCGACGTCGGGGTAAATTTATTGGCAGTGGCACATGAGAAGAGGAGTGCCGCCGCTGCGACGCTGCGGAAACATCGGGGTGGACGTAATGGTCTGGTTGACCGCTTGTGGAAAAGGATGCGGAACGCGTCATTTCACGTAGTGGCGGTCTACTCGAATCCCGCATCATCAACTGCAGTCGCATGTTTGCCAACTTTGCTGCTTCCGCTGCGCGTTTCGCCTCTTCAATGCGGGCCCGCCGGCCGCGCAGCCACACTTTGTAGTCGACAATCTCCTCTTCTGTCATGATGCCGTACTTGGGCAGGGCGTTGTATAGATACAGCACACAGCCCACCACGTAAGTGGCGAAACCAGCCCCAACAAACACAAAGAGTGGGACCACTGTGCAGAACGGCAAGTACGCACGGGAGACAACTTTGCAGTAACGCAAATAATCCTCAAGGAGACTTCCCGCCGCCGTCGCCATGAGAGCCGTGCGGAGGACAAGACACAACATTGCAATCTCCAAGGCAGCAATGAGATCTTTGCGAAATACAAAGTTACGCCAACGGTAGCTAAAAAAGTTATTTTCCACAGCACTGCGGTTCACTGCACCAAAGAAGAGCGTAAAGGCACAGAAAAAAATGGCTAATCCCATCTGTATCGCATGATCTGCAAAAACGTCACTTACACCCGATAAAAACAACTCAACTGAAACGTCCTTAAAGGCGTATAATGTACTCCGCGTTGTCATATAATAACATGAATCTAACTTCATTACCAAGGGTGGAACAAGCTCTAGATTGTTTTTGGACCAGAGAGAATGAGCAAAGGTACATCGAGCAGTCATCACAACCTTTGTTGTGTGAATTACTAAACATACGAACTGCACGACACTACAGATGTCATAGAAGGGAACAATGCGTTTCTCGCACTTCAGACGACTCTTATTCGGCCTCTGTTGTAGATCACTCACTACGTGCATTGATGTTTTTTTTTTTTTTACTCTTTTTTTTTTTTTGTTTGCAAGCTCCCCAGTTACAATTCCTTGCTTAGCTACTGTAACACCATAAGCGCATGTGTACAGATAAAATGAGATAAAGGAACGAAAAAGAAAAAAGAAAAGAAAAGAAATGCATACAAGGAATAAATAAATGTAATAAATGAGATAACAAGAAAGAGAGTGAAACCAAAAGAGCTCCTCTGAAAAATTCATCAAACAGAAAAAGAAAAACTTAAAATTAATAAAAAAACAAAAAAAAAAAAAAAAAGAATACTAAGTACAACTTGCAAATGCCCAAAGTAAAGGTAAAATAGAATAAAAATAACAAAAATAAAAACAATAATAAAAACAGTGAATTCCCCTATTTCCCAACCCCAAGAAAGAAACATGCATATCCCAATTTAGAAAAAAAAAAAAGAAAGAAAAATAGAATGTGATAAATCAAGAAGAATAGTAAAGGAAAAAAAAAAAATTCTTATACTTAATAAAGTTCCCAAGTGGGCACGGAGGTTTATATTGCTTTTAGAAATCACTTTTCTTCTCCGGCTACACTCGAATGAGAAAATTCAGAAAATCAGAAAAACAAACAAACAAACACATTACTCTAATCGACCTAGCCACATTGCTTAAATAATAGTGAGAAGAGATTTCCTGCAGAAGCGCTGCGCGTCTTCTCGCGTCGCATCGAACAAGATGTTTGTGGTGTGTGTAGCGCTGCCGGACGTATCGGCTCCGGTGACGAACCGCGTTCTGCGTTTTCACATAGTCTTGTTGGTGTTGTTATTGATGTTGTTGTTGTTGTTATTATTATTGGTGGAGGAGGAGGAGGAGGAGGGAGTGGACCACACGGTGTGGGATCCCCCACGTGCCGCAGTACACCGCGTCCCCGTTCATACTTGATGCAGTAACCCGTGTGTGGGCCAACCACATGGCACCAGACAACAACATCATCTTGCATAGATTCCGCAGGAGTAGTGGCGGCAGTGCACATTTCCGGGGAGGCAGCTGAACGTACACTGCGCGAGGCACTACGTCGTCCTTGTTTGACGCGTATGTGTACCTCATTGTCAACAAAAACATGATCAGCAAAATGGAGTGTAGCCACAATCTTTGAGTCTGTTCGTGGTTCGGCGAATAAATACACCACATGATCAGTACGGCACGCAAAAAGAGAGAGTGCACCCCGCAGTTGCTTGCTGCGCCACGGACACTGCAATAAGGTCTGTGTGAATAGTGGAGATGCGAGGAGTTGGCGGGCGCTTGGCCGTGCGAGTGGGTTCTTTGTCAACATTCCCATAATGAGATCCCCCACTTCTTGTGAGTATCGCACAGAGGATACATGACTGGGGTGTGGAGGCTCTGTGGATGTAATGGCAGATCGCAATGCGGGAAAGTCATCACCGGTGAAGGGCTGACGGTTTGTCATCATGCGGTAGAAGACCACACCGAGACTCCACACATCGCTGCCGTATCCACACAATCCCTCCGCAACGGTCTCTGGCGACATAAAGAGAGGTGTGCCCACACACGTGAATCCCTCCACCGCATCACTTTCACTGCTCATCGCACTGAGGCCAAAATCCGCTACTTTTAGTCTTGGCACTTTCCGGTTGCCGTTAGAGCCAATGGTGCAAACATCATTTCCACATACCAATATGTTTGACAGCTTTAAATCTCGATGGACAACCTCCTTCGTGTGCATATGTGCCACGGCGATTAAACATTGAACAAAAAGAAGTAGTAATAACTCTTCGCTGAAGGGATAATTACGCTTCATGTAGTTCTCCAAATCTCCTGCGTTACAGTATTCCATCAAGAAACACACACCACCCTCACACTCTTCATACCAGAAATCCATGAGACGTACAATACCATCATCGTTAAACTTTGCCATTATGGTCGCTTCTGCTATGGCAGCACGAATCTGCTGATCTACCACCTCCGGTGCTGTCTTCTTCGCCGCGCCATTCCTAGAGATATGAGAACGCTTTACCACTGCCAATGCCCCCTTTGCTTCTCTGTCCTCCACGAGAACCACTTCTCCAAATGAACCTCGACCCAATGTTGTTATAACTGCAAATCTTTCTCCCAGAAGTCGGCGCCGCGGAACTGTGTTGTGCCGCAGATGCCTTACAAATGAGGGAACTTCACTCATGCGGTTGAAAAACCCCCGTGAAGTCGTCACCTCCGCTCTGCTATCAACAGTATATATATATATATATATATATATATAGAGAGAGAGAGAGAGAGAAAGAGAGAATGAAAGAGAAAGAAAGAGAGAGACAAATAGGAAACCGAGGAGAATATTCCAAAAGCACAACGGAAAAAAAATGAAGCAAAGGTAAAAGAGAAAAAAAAAAAAAAGAAAAAAAGAAAAAGAAATGTAAGAATAATAATAGTAGGGGGTAAGGAGTTCTATTCCTCAATAGCACTCTGCAGAGGAAGGTTTATGCCATAGAGAACAGTGGCATATCCTGTTAAGAATGGAAGCTTGCATGCCTGTCGCACCAACGCAAGAGCCTCACCAATTGTCTGAGGACGGCGTACACAAGAATCCCCGCAGCTATCACCTGAAATTAACATCAATAGTCGCTTTGTCAGTCTATCAATCTCACCATCTGTTACATGCCACAAACAGCCCATAAACAATGGACATCCCGCATGCAAGAAAGCGTAGGGCATGCCGAAGCAATCAAACGACGGACCACTGTCCATATACGCACTACTACATCCCATTAAGAAAACGGCTGGAAAGTTTATCGGGTCAGGAAATCGTTCGTATAATTCTTGACGATTAAGAAATCGTTCCCCTTTTCCGTGACCAACATAGACATAAAGTTTTGCCTGAGAGGCGTACAATTCACGTAACTTTCCAGAAGTTATACCATTTGAATTTACAGTCCAACCATTCCGCTGACAGACAGGCAACAGACGTTTAGACGTTTTTGGCATAACTCCATTTGGGTCAATCGCACAGTACGTTAAACCGTCACCGAGAGACCTTGATCGTCCATTACTTCTTAAAGATATAAATGTAGCTGTAGGAACACGAGAAACGTTTCCGCATCGAAAAACATCTATAGCTTCAAACGGAAGACAATGAAGCTCATTATCTAGTACAAGATAAACAGGACTACGTGTTAATTGAAGTAAATCCAAATGTTCTACGTTTTGTTTTTCTTCACCAAAACTAGCATTCCATATGGCTCTAAGAGTGCGGAGACACATCTCGCGTACCATAGTAACATCATCATCACCCAAGGAAGCAATAATACCCTGATTAAGCAACTCCGTCTCTAACCCTTGTGCAATATCTAAGAAAATTTCATTACACAGATCACAAGATGACTCCATATTCACATGAGAAGGATTAAATGGAAGTCTATCTTTGAATACATGACATATCTTAAGAAAAGGAAGTCCCATTAATATCATCACTACATCTTCCACGTGCTTTAGAGGAGCCTCACACCTTTGTAATAGCTCAGATGCCATAGATTGAAGTTCCATCATACAAGAGTAGGTTAAATCACCACACATGGCCAATCGCCAACATCCAAAGATATTTTCAGATTGCATCTCCTTTACAACGTCCCCCAAAGCACGATCCAACGCATGACGCTGCTCCCACCACTCCACTCGCCTTTTATCATTCGGTTTTTCCCCAATAGAATCGTCATTGTGTATCTTTTCTAACGTTGTAAACTCTTCTTCTGAGTTGAAACTATCTAGATGACGCCGATTCCTTAACTCAATATCCCGCATTCGGTTTACCATTTCTAATAAAACCTCCTTAACCGGCAACACTTTTTCCCATGGTGTTATCCCATTTATACTGCTGGTACGAACCAGACGTACTCCTTTCTGGTCCGCCGTGAGAATGATCTGCAACTGAGAATAATCATATGTACTACTAGACGCAGAAACAGCACTACGAAGCGTATCAAACACTTGACATCTCTTGGAAAATGTACGCCCTATCACCGTTGTTTTTGTCTCCTGGTATGTGAGTGTAGCTCCAGCACAACGTGGTGGCATCAATGGGAGAAGAATAGCTGTAAGAGCCTTCCATTCCCCATCATCATCATCATCATCATCAGAGCAGGATTGCACGAAAGAGGTGATTGCTTGCAATGTTAGTAGTAGATGTGCCTGTGATGGCATGCGTACGCAGATACCCACCAGCAACGGTAGGAAGCATCGAGCCAGCGGCACATCACCCTCTTCTACAAGAGAAATAACAGTTCGTGATAATCCCTCAAGGACAAATGAGGGTGCAACTTTATCACTAAGCAGTTGATGTGCCAGTTTAGTATCACCCCTTATTAAGGTTATAGCAGCTGGCAAGAGACCCTCCAGTGTTTCTGAAAACAAAAGAGTTCGCAGCATATCAAAAGCACTCCAGTTTTGTATAGCTTCATGTAACAACATCTCTGGCTCATTTGGGTGCTGTTGTTGTTGTTGTTGTTGTTGTTGTTCTTGGGCAGAAATATACAACGACTGTATGTGGTGTGGACTGCATTGGATTCCAGAATCCCCACTTATGGTATGCTCAAAAAGGAGCTTGAGTTCCTTTCCAGATACAACGAATGAGTTACCATTCGAATTAGTTCGAAGACCAAGTTGAAGTATTTCCACTGCAATGTCCGTATACCGCTGGCGTTGAGCCAACGCCACTACACTAGAGACAGAGGCCATTGGGTAATCAACAGAAGAAAGATAAGATTCTCCACTTTCAAATATCACCAAAAAAGATGCCAGACGAACTAGATCAAATTTTTTTCGGGTTAAACATACTTTGGCATCTAATACCGTGTCACGGAGGGCAATCACATCATTAATGGACAAAGCCAGTGGTCGTCGAAAATCAACTTGTAAGTGAGTTGTCTCCTTCTGAAAAGCCTGTTGTAAAATGCTCATCGCATCAGAGCTGTGTCGACATACTTCCTCTTGTGCTTCTCGCAACACAAGTGAACCTTCAGCATACAAAGATGCACAGAAGCGTTTCCACATTGTAGCAACATGAGACCCACGAAGACCCAAACGAACACAAATATTCACTCCAGTTGAACAGGAAAATCCCCATTCATCTACAGGGACCAGATCAGAAAGTCGTTTCTCATCATGAATTTCCCTTAACAAATAAAACCCTACCGCTTCTCTCTTCTTGTGGCAATGCGCAAATGCTAGTACATTGTACATCCAACATGTACTCCAATTCTCAAGTGCGGGTTCATCTACCACGAGTGATGTGAGTATGTGGGTAACAGCATGAGAAAATCGCAAAAAAGTTTGTGGATGACTGCCTGATGTGTCAACTGTGGCTAATGCGGTGTGCCATACCATAATTGATGTACACACAATAGCGGTCACCTCTTTATCATCCTCTTGCGTATTAGCGGCTATGGAAGAAATAAGATGCGCCATCTCACACCTATCTGTTTCAGTCACCTCATACTGTAATCGTGTTAGCTGACTAAAAGGCGGTGGGGATAATTCGAACGCTGTTGTGATAAGCGGCAATGCAAAAGTGCCGCGTCCTGCCTGAAGTGTACATCGCGCGGCTGCTGCCAGTAGTTTGACGGTGCGCCACTTGTCGTGCACGGCGGATGTCTTCACCGCCGCAGACTTGGCGGCCGCGAGTACATCTTGCAACTCTGCTTCGTTGGCGAGCGGCGACTCCGCCAGCCGCAGAAGAATCCCGCCGCTGGCGGCCGGCTTCATCGGCGTGGATCTAAAGAGCGCTTTGCGGTCAGCAGAGAGAAAGGAAAAAAAAAAAAAAGAGAGAGAGAGAGAGAGAGAGAGAGAGAGAGATAATTTGAGGAAGAAAAAGCTAGAGTCGTCTGATTCCCCTCGGTGGCCTTCTAGGTGGTGAAAGGTCGAAGGAAAAAAGGAGTTTATGAAAATAAGAATAACAAAAACAAAAAAAAAAAAATGAAAAAACAAAAAGGAAAAGACGTAACGAAATAGAGAAGCAAAAACATAATAATAAAAAAGATTTGGTGAGGGTAGTGTAGTGTAGTAGTAGTACTGAAGACGGTGATAACAATCTGTATACACTATATCTTTTAATCATCGAATACTATCCATATTCTTTTTGATAACAAGCAGCACATGGGTTTTCCAATCATCCAACATGCGAAGCTCCTGAAGGAGGGATACAGCCGTCTCAAACTTTTCCATATCAGATCCTTCTACAGCCTCAACACACATTTCAAGGAATTCTGCTTCTCGGGTGTTTTTAAGATATGGATCACGTTGCATATAAGTACGAAGTGCCTCTGAAGCCTCATCACACATCTCGTGTCGATTGTCATCATTTACAGTGGCAAGACGACAGAGCATGGCTCGCATAAAGTGCTCTTTCGCCTCATGACGCAGTGGACCATCAGCGCAGATGCCACCGAGTCTCTCATAGAGTGCCAATGCTTTATCAAACATATCATTTTCACCATATATTTTCGCCATAGCGACTGTGCAACTCTTCACTTGCATCTTCATATCCTCTGCATTGAAGTACTGTATAGCCTTTTCATAATGCGGAATGGCTGCCATAGACTGTCCATCTTCACACAAAGCATCTGCAAATTCCTTTTCCAAACGAGCGGCTCCATTCAGTTTATTGCTGTCAATCTGTATACGAATGGCAATATCCAACAGCTGTGCAGCCTTCTTCAAATCTGTCTTTTTATAAGCATTAACAGCATTAACATACGCCTGACATGCACCCATCTCATCCTTGCACTTCACTGCACAGTCACCAGCTCGCATATATGCTTCACCTGCCCTGCTGTACTCTTTTTCAACTTTGAATCGGGCGGCAGCTTTATCAAACAATTCCATGGCACCTTCATAGTCATTAAAAAACATTTTGTTGATCTTCTTTTCCGCACTGCGGTAAACATCCTCTGCAGACATTTTGTTGATCTTTCTATTTTACCTAAAAAAAAAAAAAAAAAAAAAAAAACTTTTTGTTGTACCTTTGTTTTCTTTGAATTAACTTAGATTTATGTACCACACACAGACACAAATGTATATGAATATGTATAGGTGTATGTTTAAAAAAGAATTAAAAAAAAAAGAATAAAAAGGCGTGAATTCACAAAAAAAGAAGAGGTAAGAGACGGAAATGGAGCACTATTTCTATGTATAAATATAGTCAGATCGCCATACATTAAAGGACATGTATATTGGCATTTCTTCTTTTTTTGCATCTGTGCATGTCTCTCTCAGTCAGGCTCGCTCTCCTGTTAGCGGTTATACAACATGAATTTCTTTTAGTGTATTTTTTTTTCTTTTTTTTTTTTTTTTTTTTTTTTTTTAAAGGGAGAGAACCTCATGCAAATGGCATACCTCAGGCCTACAAACGGTGCACCTGCAGTGTAGAATTATGAAACTGAAGTTGCACGCATCACGGCAGTTTATCTCTATTTCCAGTAGACCTTATTCATTCCCGAATCTCGTTGAAATTGCAGAAGCATTATTGATGAGATTCGTGAAAATATGAAGGTGTATGAGGATACCAGTACACGTCAATTCATCTTCACAGATATCAGTACGCATTTTTATCTTAATTCGATTACTACTGTTGAGGCGGAACGTACGGACCCATCTGAGATTGAGGGGGTGGATAATATGCGGGTCTTCCCTGGAGCGAGAAACCACCATATTCCCCCATACCACCGTACATGCCCATACCAGGATAACCATTATACATACGTGGGTGATAAGGAGCAGCGTACGGGCTCATATTATACGGCATGGCACCATAGGTGTCTTGATATGATTGCCCTGCCATGCCGTGCTGCATATATCGCTGTTGTGGGGGTGGCGGTGGCTGTTGTGGTTGTGGTTGTGCGTGTTGTTGGTAATGGTAGTATTGCTGCTGCTGCTGTTGTTGTTGTTGTTGTTGTTGTTGTTGATACTGGTGGGGGCGGTGATGATGGTGGTGATGGTGCATGGGATAGGCATGACTCGTCTCACTCACTGGCGCAACTCTGTGGTGCACATTTTGCGGCACAAACGTTGCCGTTGTGGATGTCGCCTCGCGTGCAGCGGGAACTGCTGGGCGACTACACTCCTCTACTGGGCGTGGGGGTGTCTTCACAGTACCGACAAACGTAAATTCAACAGAGGCAAGCTTCGCTATTTCTTGAGGTAGCGAAAGCACGCCAATTTTAACGAGTTTCTCCTCATCCTCCTCCTCTTCCTGCAGAAGTTGTTTTTGCTTTTCTTCCTCTTGTTGTTGTTTCTCTTTCTGCTGTTGGTCCCGGGTGGGGGAAACTACCGGCTTCGCTTTTTGAGTGACGGCGGCATTGTTATCCACTGCTGGTGGAGGAACATGAGGAGCATGATTCGGGGCGTTGATAACATTATTGTTATTGTTATTGTTAATATTATTATTATTAGTAGTAGTAGTAGTAGTATTATTAGTATTACTCTTATTGCTTGCGGTGCTTGATGTGGTAGGTACGGTGGGGCCAGCAGGTGGTGGAACTGCGTCTTTGTTGGTCGCAGCAGATAGTTTTTGCTGCTTAAGCCTTTCAACTAGACTGCCAGAGGCCCACGCAGACATCACCCTCTTCTACTTCGAATGGCGAAGGACTTCAAGCAAATATCTCAAAATTACAACCGCACACAAGCCCAGAGGAGAACAGAGAGAGAGAGAGAGAGAGAGAAAAAAAAAAGAAAAAAAAGAGAGAAAAAGAAAAAAAGTACTCAGCTGAAAATACAAGAAAACAGAAAAAAAAGCAATATAAACAAAAAAAAAAAACAAAAAGAAGGAGGAAGAGAGACTTAAATCCAAGATACAAGAGTCATCCCCAAAACACAGTATCTTCAAGAATAATTCAAACAAAATGTAAGAAGTGGTAGTATTATCCACTTTAGAAGATTAAGCGAGTTGGTTAAAGGGAGTTCATTCATTAGTGTTGTTGTTCTCTTTTCCTTCTTTTTCTTTTTCTTTTTCTTCTTCTTCTTCTTCTTCACGGCGTACCAGCACAGCCACCATCTCTACGTGTGGTGTGTGTGGAAAAAGATCCACGGCGAAGGCTGCCGTCACATCAAACGGCATTCCACGGTATGCCTTTGTGGAAGGCTTCGTCAGTGCAGGACAGTCCCGCTCCAGTGCCTTTTGTTCACATGAGATGTACACAACACGCCGAATGGTGGGAGTTCCACGTATCCACTTCAACACAGTTGGAGTTACACCAGCACGAGGAGGATCTAAAATAACCACAATATCTTTTTTATCCTCATTCGGCAACGCATTAAGGATATCGGGCAAAAGCTGTTCCACACGACCGCAGTAAAATGTAGTGTTGTTTACATTATTACGTTCACTGTTCAACTTTGCATCCCGTACTGCCGACTCCACTAATTCAATTCCAATCACACGTTTCACGTACCTGGCTAGTGTAATTCCTATAGTTCCTGTGCCACAACAAAGATCAAGGAGTGTTGTTGACGGTGTAAGTTCTGCCAGGGCCACCGTTTCACGTAGTAGTAACTCCATCCCTGGTGTATTTACCTGAAAGAATGAGGTGGGACTTAGTTCAAACTGAAGTCCCGAAAGGTGTTCCGTGAGTGTAGAGGTGCCAAAAAGAGTATGACGTGGTAAATCTGGTGGTAGTGTGCTAATTCCAGTACCATGATGATACTGTGCACTAACCACAGAAGCAGTATCTTTCCCATACTCCTTGCGAAGATCTTCTTTTAATGTATCAGATTGTAGCACAGATGACAATCGCTCTTTAACAAGATTCGCCAATGTGGTATCGATACTTTCAATATCAAGTTCCATATCTATCATGACTTCACCAAGTACATTATGACGTACCTGAAGCTTTCGCCAGAATCCCCGCTGTTTCATCTTATCAAACACTTCCAAACCACCCTTTTCAGGTGATGCGAATTCATCATAGACTGACAACACAGCAGATGCCACCACCTTGGCGAGTGGGTGCATCGTTATTATATCTTTCTCCAATACTGAGTCAATAGCACAAGTTCCCTCAACCATAGCACCCTTGAGAAAACCAATAGAAGGTTTTCCACTTTCTGTATAGCCAAACGATAGCTGAACATGATTGCGATAACCACACTGTTGTGGGCTGGGGTGAATGCCTGTAAAAACTTGCTCTTTCGGTACATTGGTGGGAGCAATTACTCGTGTTACCTGCATGCAATGTTCTTTCTTCCGTGTGAGTTGTTCCTCCATGCTGTATCCCTCCCACTGCGATACTTTACTTTGCCCCGCAGCCACCTCCTCACGCGGCCGCTTTTTACTGGCGCCCTTATGTGTGAGTTGCAGATCCCGCTGCGTTACCGGCACTTCACGCCATTGCTTCTTACCGCGGAACTGCATACCGCGAAGGAGCTCCGCCGCAGCGGCACTATCTTCGGGTGTTTGAAAAGCCATAAATAAGAGTGGGGTATTGGGATTCTTGCCCATACGCAAAAGACCGTTGAATAATGGCTCTGGGGGAGCATTTGTCTTGGGTGGAGGAAGTTCCTTCATGATCAACTTCTTCATGGCAGACGTTGTTGAATACTTATCATGTGTGTCAAACTTTAGCAGGTTCTCATTACTGTGTTCACGAAGTACAACACCTTCAGAGATTTTTGAAGTTGTCTCAGCATTCACATTAGATCCATCATCAGACATTTTTATTTGCAGATGATTCTACAACCGTTCTTCTTGTTGTTTTGTTGTTGTTGCTGCTCTCGCTTCTTGCTATTTTCAGTGAAGGTTATATAAGAGTAAAAAAAAAAAAAAAAAAAAAAAGAAAAGAAAAGAGAAAAAAAAAAAGGAATTAACAAACCAACAGAAAAACAAACATGTACACAGACAGGAACATAATAAAACACGTTCGATAGGAAAACAAAACAAAACAAAAAAACAAAAACAACAACAACAAACACTCAATGGTGGCTAAGGTAAAAGTTTGAGAGAGCGAAACAGTCTTTCCCTTTCTTCCTGTCTCTCTTTCTGTGTATATTAGTCTCCGGAAGAGAGAAAGAGATAGATAGCGAGAGAAAGGAAGGAAGAAAGGGGAAAAAAAAAGAGCATCACACTCATAACGTACTTCTTCAAAACTCAAAAAAAGAGAGTGAAGAGAGGTACTAATTATTGTTAAGTGCGTTTTGCCGCAGCTTCAACTCGGCTCTCTACGACTGCAAGCAATGCATGCGTGAGAAGGTCTTTCGAAACCTCAAACTCATCCTCTGGGACCGCAACAACAACAACATAATGGAACCTGTGGTTCGAGTTGTAGAATGCACGGCAGAGTCCGTGAGCTAGTGGTTCGCCAACGACGGGTGTAAATGTGATTTCCGCCACAGCACAGTCCAATCGACTCGCCAGAGATTCACTAATACTCTTATCAGAAGAATCATTATGGCGTGTTTTGTCTTTGGAACCTGATGACTGGGAGACCACTTCCAATGAATTAGATACGGACGCATTAAAACGTTGGAGAAACAAATTAAGAAGTTTCTCACTGTCTGGGTTTTTTACCTTTTGCTTATACGCAAAACAATTCAATGAGAAACCATGTACCGTTGGTCTTTCTTCCCCTTTCCCTGTCCACGGAGGTCTGCATTGAACGGCGATGCTATTCTCATTCACTCGCTCTGTTACTAGCCAATTAGATGGTACACTGTACTGTACATAAAAATCCAATCGTTCACAAAGATCCCAACTCACGTCAGCAATCGTTGAGGCGACGCTACTACGGGACGCTTTCCAACTGCGGCTAGTTACACTTGACGCAAATTTCATGCCTTTACCAACCATATTAGTTACTTCTTCTTCTTCCTTTTTAGCATCATCAACAGGGCGCGCATTCCACCGTGCGAGTGCCACATCACGTGAAACTCCTTGACGTTGGAAACGCGTCGCAGAATTCACCCTTTGGCCAATTTGTGCTACACGATGAAACACACGCATGTTTCTCCTTCTAATCAACCCCTACAGCTCTAACCTTTTTCTTTTCCTTCTATACGCCTGTAATTTGATAGAAATAATAATAAGAAAAAGATAACAAATGAAGAAAAGCGCAAAAAAAAAATAATAATAATAATAATCTCCTTATGTTTTTTTTTTTTCTTTTTAAACCTGTTCTATTATTCTTTCCACTTAATTCCCAAATCCCAACCACTGCTTATATCACCCTCTCAACCTGACTTTTCTTCAACCTGTCATCCTTCCGCATCCACGGTCTGCCGTTGGAGAATGGTCTTCCAACGCGAACACACTAGTCGCCTTGACTCAAATAAAACGTACCTGGTCATATCCCTGCGGGTTAATATAGGAGTGTTCACAATAGCAGGATCTGCATCTTTAAGAAAATCTTTTAAAGCATCTTTTGCTAAAAGTGTTGCGAGTTCATCATATGTTATTTCTTCCTTCTCAAAGGGTTCAGTTCCTATTTTTGACAAAACGCTATTAAGACGATTTTCACAAACATGATCTAGGAGATACTTTGAGGCTTCGAGCTGCACCGGGTCTTGTATAATACTCTCAAGATCGGGAAGCTGAACACCGGCGCGGTTAATGGAGTCACGCCGTACTCCCTCCATCTCATCCACACGTGGTCCCTGACGCCGGTCTGTTGAAATCTCCTGAAAGGCAGTGCATTTGAACTTCAAGATGGTCAATCCCTTTGGATCAAAACCTGGTTTTCCTCGGTTTACATGCTTTACGACGAGTCCCTCTGCCCAATTACCCTTCAGTGGGTAGTTGCCCATCCCAACAAGTGGGGGAATCGTCGTGACAAAGTTCTCCACATCAAAGGCAGCAACTTTAGACATGGGACCACGAATAATAGCTCTGGCATATAGTAAACCTGGAACCTTTTGAAATATTTCTGTAGCTTCATCGAAAATGAGAGTCATGTACTCTGAATCAGAGTCTTCCTTGTATTTAATATCGAATGCGTAAAAATGAAGATCAGGACTATACTGTGGAAAAGAGTCCGTCTGTACAGCACTAATGGTTCTAGGTTTACCTGCAACCATAACTGTTTTCCGAGTCTTTGGTAAACTAGGATGATCGTACTTTCCACCAAAGAGTTCACCGTTTAGAAGAACAGTGTGAACTTTTTTCTGCAACTTCTCACATAGCATATCACGGACGAGAGTAATATACTGTTGAAGTTGAGGTATTAAAATATGATAACCAAAAAAATGCTCTGTGGGAGGCATAATACCGCTTCGCTTCGCATATCGTATCATTTTCTCACCTTCAATAGAGTAAATACCAAAGTTAGCACCATGTACCTTCTCTGTAGCAATCCACTCATCATCAAACATTCCAGATGCCTTTAATGCATTTATTCGCCGTTCATTTGAGTTCTCAATTTCTGTATAACGCTCGAACAGACCACCTCCGTTATCAGCCAGCCATAAAACTGTTCTACGGAAGCGCAAAGGGTGCCATCGGCGCAGCATTGCTGCAAAAAACTATGCATCATCACACAAACAAAACAAACACATACAAATATATATATATATATATATATAAACACCATAGGAATTGAAAGAAAAAGAAGAAAAAAAGAAAGTACTTTACTCAGTTTTATCCTTCTTTCCAGAAGAAATAGAAAGAAAATGCACAGAAATATATATACAACCTAGATACTGCCAAACAATCGGCATACCAATAATAATAAAAAGTGTCGTTTGATGTGTTGACCAAGTGGCCAAAGGTATGTGAAAGATACGTAAAGGACGTAATTAGCAATTCACAAAGGAACGTACTGTTTCTTAGAAACCAACCTTATCTTGCTAGGGCAACACACATATACGTCTGAATCTGGGAATGTATTTAGTTTAGCAACATGCTCGGCATATACTGCAAATTGTTTTGAGGAACACATGTAGATAATGTCTTGCAAAACAACAGATTGACGAAGGGCCAGTTCCCTTGCCTTTAGTTCTAAAATGGCATAAGTGGGCATATCATCTGGTGCAATAATGTCACTACCACTGTGCTTCACTGAGGTTGGACGTCTAGCTACAAATCGAGTTGACTCTTGAGTGAGATTTAGTTCTTTCCACATCTGTTGAACAGCATTTGTACCAATTTCATCACCGTCAATAAAGCAATACGCATTACTAGGTTGGCGCTTTGGTTTCAAACCAAGAGATAATTTCACCTGAAGAACCCGTGATATCTCGTCACTCATTAATAACTCTCGCAGAATTCCTTTATCTTTGATACCAGTCTTCTGCATTGCAACAAGTAATGATGTATATGCGCCTTGAGGCACAACAAGTGAATTACTACGGCAAAAGTCGACAATACCGAGAGCGCCACTCTTGTCTATTTCCGAGCTACTGCGGGCGTTACCAACCGACTTGACAATCCACTTCCCCGTATTGTCTGTTTCCACTATAAACATGTTTGGAAAGCTTTGAATGGCGTCCTTGAGTGAGAGGGCACCCACTGCAGATGGCTGGAAGTGCGGCGCCTCATCCTCCAGCATCGCCTGCAGCTGCGCGCCGGTGACCCCCGCCGGCGGTATCTTCGCCGCCACTCCCCGCAGCATCCACTCGGCGGTGTGAGGGGCGGCGGACTGGGCCTGCTGACGGAGGGGGCGCGTGGCAGAAAAGAGGGTCCGCAAAACTAACGACATGAGCTGCACACTAAAGGAAGAAAAGAGAAAAGGAAGAAACGAGGAAGAGGAAGGTAGCATCGCAGAGATACACGCATTCGCTTATACGTATATCAATATATAGATAGATAGATATAAGAATACTTTTCGTTCTTTTCTTTTATTCTGGTCAGAGTGCACGGCGTCAAGCACACTTACCGAGACCCGTACAAAACGACAGAAAAGAGGAAAACAACAACAACAACAAAAAAAAAAAACATCCACAACACAAAAAAATGTATTGCTGTTTCAATATCTTCACCATGCGTAGTATGTATACTCAATCCTGCTACCACACAAGAAAGGGAAAAGGGGTATCGATAACCTACGTGGCAGATGCAGCCAAAAAAAAAAAAGAGAGAGAGAGAGAAACAGAGAAAGATGAAGAAAGAGATCGAAGCCCAATCTAGAGCACCAAATATGCCGCAGGCCAAACCCTACCCACTATAATTTCCACTAGACATGGATAACATGGCTATCAATCCAACATGCATCCTCACTCCCTGTTCCATTGCTGCTTCGCTCATGTGAAAGCGAGAGCTGTAATTATGGTTACTTTGGCAACTGCTACCACTATCTCTAACTCCCAGCCAAAAAAGACATCCAGGTGTTTTTGCCGCATACTCCGAGAAATCTGCGACACCCATCATTGCCGTTTTCAGCGCCACGAACGAAGCACTCCCAACAACACGCTCCGCAACACACTTCACAACTTCATACGCCGCTGGGTCGTTGTACGTCACAATGTTTGGCTCCAGCCAAGTTACTTCGTGCTGGGCGCCGTGTGCCTTGGCAACACCAGCAACGATCTCCTCCACCATACGAGGCACACGTGCCTGAACGTCACGGTCCAGACACCGCAGTGTGCCGCGCAGATGTACACTGTCGGGGATCACATTGTAGCTTCCAGTGCCGCCGTGGAACGTTGACACACTCAGAACAGGAGCTGTCAGCGCACCAATGCGGCGTGAGACGATGGTCTGCAGACTTGTAACAACTTGGGCGCCAATCACAATGGGGTCAATACAGAGCTCAGGCTGAGAGGCGTGTCCACCAGCACCCTTGATCACAATGTCAAAGTCGTTGCATGCGCTCATCATCACTCCACTTCTAGAGAGAACAGTACCTGATGGCTTTGTAACATCAACAGAAAGCCCAAAAATCATCTTCACACCATCAAGTACACCAAGCTCCACCAACTGCTTTGCACCACTTGGGATAACCTCCTCAGCATGTTGGAAGATAAACCGCACAGTGCCACGAATTTTGTCCTTAACTTGACAAAGCACCTTTACAGCACCAAGAAGCATTGCAGTATGCGCATCATGACCACAGGCATGCATTACACCAGGTTTTTTCGAACTGAAGGGCTCTCCACTTTCCTCCTGTAATGGCAGGGCATCCATATCTGCACGCAGTGCGTACATGGGACCCTCTCCAGCACCACCCTGGAGATCTGCGATTACACTGGTTGGTGTTAATCGCTTGATATCAAGAGGTGCTGGCATTTTCCTGAGTATGTCTGCAACATAATCTGCTGTCGGTTGTTCTTCGTGACTCAAGCAGGGGTTTTCATGGATGTAGCGGCGCCACTGCA
>NW_021639856.1:9686-31492 GCF_002087225.1 Trypanosoma theileri | reverse complement strand
GGGATGCTCCAGTTCAACAAAAGCATCCGCAGCCACAAACTCAGAAACGACGCTTTTTACAATTTCATACGCCGCTGGGTCGTTGTACGTCACAATGTTTGGCTCCAGCCAAGTTACTTCGTGCTGGGCGCCGTGTGCCTTGGCAACACCAGCAACGATCTCCTCCACCATACGAGGCACACGTGCCTGAACGTCACGGTCCAGACACCGCAGTGTGCCGCGCAGATGTACACTGTCGGGGATCACATTGTAGCTTCCAGTGCCGCCGTGGAACGTTGACACACTCAGAACAGGAGCTGTCAGCGCACCAATGCGGCGTGAGACGATGGTCTGCAGACTTGTAACAACTTGGGCGCCAATCACAATGGGGTCAATACAGAGCTCAGGCTGAGAGGCGTGTCCACCAGCACCCTTGATCACAATGTCAAAGTCATCACAGGATCCATATAGAGTTCCACAGCGTGAAGCAATTTTACCTGCAGGTATGGCAGCAGCAACATGGAGCCCAAAAATCATCTTCACACCATCAAGTACACCAAGCTCCACCAACTGCTTTGCACCACTTGGGATAACCTCCTCAGCATGTTGGAAGATAAATCGCACAGTGCCACGAATTTTGTCCTTAACTTGACAAAGCACCTTTACAGCACCAAGAAGCATTGCAGTATGCGCATCATGACCACAGGCATGCATTACACCAGGTTTTTTCGAACTGAAGGGCTCTCCACTTTCCTCCTGTAATGGCAGGGCATCCATATCTGCACGCAGTGCGTACATGGGACCCTCTCCAGCACCACCCTGGAGATCTGCGATTACACTGGTTGGTGTTAATCGCTTGATATCAAGAGGTGCTGGCATTTTACTGAGTATGTCTGCAACATAATCTGCTGTCGGTTGTTCTTCGTGACTCAAGCAGGGGTTTTCATGGATGTAGCGGCGCCACTGCACAACTTCCGGTTGTACAGCTGTAATTAGAGTGTGAATGAAAGACATGCTTTTTTAGCTTACCCTTGTTAAAAAGAGTCGGGAGAGCAAGTAAGTAAAAACAAAGAAAACAATGCTTAGGATGGTTGTAATACAAACGATAATAGAAACCCCGTCTTCTACAAAGATGTGACATCAGTTGTTCATCGAAAGTCTTTTCACTTGATTTGGTTACAATCCCCCGGAACGATGGGGTGGGTTACGTGGGACCTCCAAATTCTTGGGATAACAGAAAAAAAAAATATCCTGAGCAGCCTAACAGCTTGAAGACACATTGAAAAAAGAAGAATTACAACAAAAAAGCACATCCCATCGTATGTTTCTTTATTTATTTTACGCTTTAACATAGTGGGAATGGCTATCAAATAAATAAAAGAAAAATGTAATGGTCGAACGTACCAGTTAGACTAAATAAATTTCTTTTTCTTGACTTTATTTCATCATAAGGCTCTCAATCAACGCCACATGAACCTTTACGCCTGTCAAAAACCCGGCCTCATCAACCTTGTACTTTGAGCTGTGGCAGTTATGCACTGCTCCAATGGCCTCATTCCGTACACCAATGTTGGCGTAACAACCCGGCACAACCCGCTGATACTCTGAGAAGTCCTCAGCACCAAAATTGGGTTCAGACTGCAAGATAAATGCATCCGATCCAAGGGAGGCATCAATAGCAGACTTCCATAAGTCAAAGGCCTCTTGGCTATTGTATGTTGAGTACACAGGTTCAGGCCAGTCAATAGTGAAATCAGCACCGTGTATGGCACAAACACCCTCAACCATTTTCTTCAGTAGCGCAGGAGCTTCCTCCTCTGCCTTTCTATCAATTGTACGAATCGTACCCTTTATTTGCGCAGTGTCTGGAATGACATTGAAACTCCCCGTTCCACCAGTGATTGTTGTCACACTTACAACAGGGGCCGTCTGTGCCGTAAACTGACGTGGTATACCAAGCATACCCATTACAATATGCGATGCAATAACAATAGGGTCAATACACTTGTTGGGAGCTGAAGCATGACCGCCCCTACCCTTGATCACAATGTCAAAATCAAAAACAGCAGCACTGAAAACTCCAGGACGTGTCTTCACCTTACCAGGAGGTGTTAGTGGACAATTGTGAAGCCCAAAAATCATCTTCACACCATCAAGTACACCAAGCTCCACCAACTGCTTTGCACCACTTGGACTAACCTCCTCAGCATGTTGGAAGATAAACCGCACAGTGCCACGAATCTTGTCCTTAACTTGACAAAGCACCTTTACAGCACCAAGAAGCATTGCAGTATGCGTGTCATGACCACAGGCATGCATTACACCAGGCTTTTTCGAACTGAAGGGCTCTCCACTTTCCTCCTGTAATGGCAGGGCATCCATATCTGCACGCAGTGCGTACATGGGACCCTCTCCAGCACCACCCTGGAGATCTGCGATTACACTGGTTGGTGTTAATCGCTTGATATCAAGAGGTGCTGGCATTTTCCTGAGTATGTCTGCAACATAATCTGCTGTCGGTTGTTCTTCATGACTCAAGCAGGGGTTTTCATGGATGTAGCGGCGCCACTGCACAACTTCCGGTTGTACGGAGACGATGAGATTCTTTATAGTGTTCGTAACGTATTGGAAGCTTCAAAAGATAAAACAAAAGGACAACAACAAATAATAATAACGTTAGCAAAAAAAAAAAAAAAAAACCCACGTCTGCAGAAGTGTTTTCTTTCTGTAAATTAGTTTTAATTGAGAAAATGTGAAGAGTATACTGTATATAAGCGATAAAACTTTTGGTGTAACTAGCAATATCAAAAAAGAGGGGAGAAAACGACTCGATTAGATGTATAACTATTTTGACAGACTGTTTTGCTGGGTTTGAGATATGTATACGTGTATTTTGCGGCGGTCACCATAGACAGGCACAAGATATTCTAACGCAGTTACTGTCGAACCATCATCTAGTTCAAGTATTTGGTCATCATTTATTAGTGATAGGAACGCGCTAAGATTAAATGGCATGCCGTAATGTCTAAAATATTTTCTCATCTTTCGATAGTACTTTTCTGGCGGATTCGCCAGATTTAAACTCTGGAGAATACCCAATACAATAGTCTCGTTAGAAGGTTTATTCCATAAAGTTTCGCCTGTTTCTTCATTATAATAATAAGGATTTCCTTGGTCATCGTACACTTTAATCCATTCATCAACTTGGACATCTTCATCTTGTAATGGATAGTACAGTTCACTTTTATCTTTCGGTTTACTTAGATTACAAACTTGATCCAATTGTCGTTGAGTATTAAGGTCTGAATCTGTTTTGTGCCTGCGCCCACTGTCAATGGTTGATACTAAAGGAGTTTCTGATGGTTGAAAACGACCAGGATGTTCTTCGCTCTTATTTTGAGGCGATATGGAAACTGCAGTCTGAGGTGCCGTGCGAATCCCATGGGCAACTGACTCTGCCTTTCCAAAGTATATCTCAACAAGACGACTACGAAAACTGTTTTCAGTTGATTGTACTTGTTCTCCAATAGAGGCTATAAGGTCGTCCAGCTTTAGCGGTGTTACTGTGGCGTGACGCTCAAAACAAAACATTGTTGACGCCACATTCCCATTGAACCGTGCTCGGGGGCCCGCCATAGTTTCTGCTGAACATAAAGGAAGAGCAATATCCAGATAAAATGAACTCTGAAAGTGATACGTACCTGTGGAAATGTCCACAACACCCACATGGGCGCTCTGCCATACACCACGCGCTCCCTGTTTGCTAAAATCCCCCGAGCTAGTGTCATCTGTAGTTTTATAACGATTCTTAATCATTAAAGCAAGACCCATGACAGTGTTCCTATTCTCTGGGTCACATTCCCAAGTGTATACGGAAGCTGTGCAATCTTTTCCATAATATTTATGAGCATACTCGCCAAATGTAGAATTCGCCGAAGACTCAACTTGCCGAAGTACTCCCGTTGTCTTGGGTAACATATCAATAACCTCATTGTTACACACATATTCATTGCATACTGGGCAACGATAACTGTCAGCAACTCTATTATATTCCGATGCGATAAAGCGATGGTGCGTTGAAGACTGCAATTGGGTTGTGGACGATGGACACATTATAACAGGCCATGATGTTTCTGTTGGTGATATTTCTTCATTTATGATGTCTAAAACAGCTTCTGAATCTCTCCATTTACACAATTCTAGAATACCATCCAGAGTACATCTACCTCTCCGAGGAGGATAGTGAGCGAGTAAGGAGGCAGCCGCAGATGCCACATTCGCCTTTTTGTCTGAAAAATCACACATAACTTAACCCTAACGTTAGAGATACTTTTGATTAAACCAAAGAAGAAAAAAAAAAAAAAAAACATTGGAGGCGAATACAGAATAAGCATTAAAAAAAAAAAACAATAATAGTAATAATATTAACAATAATAACAGAAAATGAAATTAGAGATATCCGAATAAAGAAAAATGTTTTCTTATTATCGTTTCGCTGACGTTATCATTCACCTCTATGAAAACGTCTGGATCGACCTCGCCTATTGAGTGCTTTCCTTGATGCTGATGCTTCTTTGTCTCTCTGCATGTCGTTCTCCCATCTCTGAAGGTTTTCAGTGGTAGCAGGGCTCTTTTTATTTCTTTGATACCACTCCCGTACCAAAGAAGCCATCGTCTCTTTATGATCATCTGGGGTTCGTCCAAAATGCAATGTCGGTCCCTCAGGGACTTCAAGTGTACCATAACGGTACATATCTCGCCATTTCTCCAAGTAGTCATACTTGGAACGTCTCGTTACACCTTTTCCTTTAACACTTACTAAATTCTCTTCTTTGTTCTGAATTGCTTTTACTGATGCGTTTATCTTTTCCTTCGCCTCTTTAGATAGATCAGAGAAGAATGTATTATCATTTTCAAGGGCTATCTCCTCATCAGATTTGTATGGTGATAACTTGTCTTGCGTCTCCCCCTGCCAAACTAATTCCGCTGAGACAGGAACAGGTGTTGCCATCTCTGAATAGGGCTTCAGCGCACCATCGTCAAAGCGGTGATCGGGAAACTGATGATAATCAGACAGTTCCCCAAATGACTGAGCTCCACTCCTTTCAATGTCTAACTGATCGCCAGTCTTTCGAACAGCGTTACCCAAATCCGAGAATTCAGGCACGGGTTGTGACCCGTCGAGAGTCTTCTTATACTCTTGTTTGACTATTTGTCGTTCTCGCCATAAACGAACACCCCAACCTTGCGGTCCACCACCATCCTTTGGATATGAAAACTCTCCACCGTCCATTGCCCAGAGGCTACCTGCCATTTCTCCCTCCTGTGATCGAATGAGGGGTAATATCTTGTGCTTATTAAGCTGTGGAACATCTTCTTTGGTTGGAAATGAAGAAATGATTCCCATCTGTCTAAGAGCTTCATTTTTTTCTTCAAATGTTTCACCCTTTGGAGTTCCATCTGCAGATTCTTCCGTAAATAATTCATGCTTGCTTAACGTCTCTTTTTTCCATTTTTCCCACCAAGCAAGTGTTGATGTCGGTGAAATAGGTAGAGGAGAAAGAACAGGATTACCCTCTGAATCAACAGTTTCCTCTCTTGTTGGTCCCTCTTCAAAACCAACATTGCTTTCTTTTCTTGCGAGATATTCTTCTCTAGCCTGCATAATGCGCCTTGCTCGGCGTTTCATATCACGTTTGTATCCCGCCGCATTGTTCACACGAACAATCTTCTTTAGGAATGAAGGTCTAATTTGAATACCAGCACGTTCCATAGCCTCTAGATATCTTAACGCTCTCGCCGTACCTCCTTCTTCACCTGATGATAGGTGCATAAAAACTAAACAATCATAAGTCCTTCGAGAAGGTGTCAATTCCTCTTTTAAAACCATTTCTTGAAAAAGTTTTTCTGCTTCATCTATACGTTGTTGATGTGCTAAGAGAGCAATATAGCATTCATAACTGTAAACATCCTTTTTCAGTTGCCATTCTTCAAATGTATGGTTCCAAATCTTGTTAGACTGTTCCTCAAACCTTCCAATAGTTTTAACCTCATCTGGTGTATGTTCCATAGCCAACATGGTAGCCTGACAACACAAACGAAGGAGAGAATTAACGAAGGGTAACTGCATCGTCCATCCACGTCGAACAACTAAGTCATAAATTCCAAAACAAGTTTCAAGATGATCAAGCCATATAGGAAGAGGATCTTCTGATTTTTCCTTCATAGCAGCGTAATCAATTCGAATAATACTTTGTACATGTGCTTGAATAGCCCATGATAAATGCATGATATTTACCGTAACACCGTCATCTCGCATTTTACAAAGATATTTTTCTACCGCTTTTATATCTCCAACTACTTGAGATGATCGAATAAGATTAAGATATGTATTAGCATTCCATATAATACCCATAAGTTCCATTTTGTGCGCTAGTTCCTCACATCGAAGCCGCATCTCCGGTTTGGGGCTTTGACTAAGATGAGCCATCATTGTATCATAGTGTGGACGAGATGCAATAAACCCGTAAACGTTCTCCATTTGATCAAATAACTGAATAGCCTCTGCAAGAGAATTAAGTTGAGAAGTATCCTTGGCAAGGGCTTTTAGTTGCAAAGCAAACGTAACTTCATTTGGTTCAATATTTGCATACATTTTCATATTGTCTACAATCTGACTTACAGCAGGGTAATCTTTTGCATAATAAAAAGTTCGCATGAGTTCATGCCAGTTACCAATACGAGGAGTTATTCCCTTTTCCTTCATTTCCTCAATAAGAGCCATCGATTCATTTACGTCTCCACGTCGAGAAGCATGTTTCATTAACGCCTTATACAATTCTGCAGATGGTCCTAATCCAACAGAAGAAGCAAATTCAAAAATAGCTCGACTAATAGAAATATGATTTTGTTTTGATAGTGCCGAAATAACCACGATTAGTCCATCTTCAGTATATTCCAAACCAAAATCTTCCAGTATAAATGCAAGTCGCTTACTGGCATTACTTACCTCCGATCCATCATCAATGTATGCCACAGGAATATTAACACTAGCTGATAGCTCCGCTGCAGTTATAGTATCATGAGGGGAACACACTATATCATTTGAGACTAATTCTGACACATCTTGTTCTAGATTCCCGTAATTAGAAGTAGAGGGTAATAATTCTACTTTCTCAGTATCAAATTTACCAATTATAGGAGGATAAACCATCGAATTCTTTCCTGAAAATGGCTTACTGGAAGGTGGTGATTGCAGTAACTTATCACCAAATTCCAATAAAGCCTGCATACCCGAGAAGTTGCGTTCTACTATACTCACCACATCATCTTGCTCTTCTTCTGCAGGAAATTGCCAGGCGTACGCCCAGCGCTCGATGGTATCATCCCACTTCCCTTGAACAGGCGGCCGGTAATCCGCCGGTAGTGTACCCTTTCGGTACATGTCCAACTCCATTTCTCTGGCACTTGGGCCAAAGGCAACGGCACCTCTAAGCGCAACATGCTTTAGTGCCTGCGCATACGGTGAAAGTGCCTTTGGAAGGCGCTTTGATGTGGTTAACATACAATCTCTTAGAAAGGAAAAAAAAAGAAGGCATACAATTAGAAATACCAAAGCGTGGTAAGAACAGAAGTGGCAAGCATATTGATAGGACTTACTCTTTTTTTTGTAATTATTTAACTGCCGGCATCATCAAGAAACACAATAGCAATGTTACTGAAAGAAAGGAAGGAACCTCAGTCCTCTTACTTTCAGCAATTGCAATTGCATTTGTGAAGGGGTTCAAGTGAAAAAACAAACTTTAAGAGTCTTTACAGACATATACACCCACACTCACACCGGTACCACCACTAACAAAAGGTGGTCTTGAATACAACCACCCCCCCCCCAAAAAAAAAAAACGCCTCATTACTATTCTTCAATGTAGTTCAGTTTTCCTTTTTGGTATGTAACTCCGAATGGTCTGAGACAGTATCTTTCTTTTCTATCTCGGTATCAAGTCCGCGACCGAAAAGCTCCTTAAAAAACCAGTTCGTAGAGAAGGCTAAACCAGCTCCAAGGAAACCAAACGCCCACACGTGAATGTTATCCGGCATGGCAATGACTATCATCATCCAAGAGAAGAATAGTGCGAACATCACAACATTGAACGCTATCCAGACTGTGGGCGACAAGGCAGATCCGGGCGTAAGAACATGGTTAACCAGACGAGCAAACCATGGAAGCTCAGAGTCCTCAGACATAACCTTGTTTTTTTTTTTTTTTCACTTTCCATTAAGCGGTGAAAAACGAAAACAGCAAAAAAAAAAAGAGTTAGCTGGTGAAGGGAGGGAAACAAAGGCAATAAATACAGAATACATACATAGAAATAGAAATAGGAAAAGGCGGAAGAGATAAGAGAGGAAAAAAAAAGAACAATAACTTTCCCCTTGAGTTACTCAAGTAGAGAAAAGGAAAGTAATATCATCTTTGAAACTATTGTACTGAAAGTTGAATCCTATCATGCCATGGTGAACTTAGCTCCACACAATGTGGCGAAAGCCACCTAAGTCTGCATTTGGTAATCAATGAAAGATGCTCAGAGTCTTTTGATGAGTCTCGATCAAATTTAGGAATATCTACTGTAAATCTCAGCCGAAATTCAACCATAGGACCTGCAAAAATCGCACTTAAAACACTTCCAGTACGATTAGCTCTCCATATTTTCACAGTTTCCATATTTTCTCCTAGGACTGCTATGTCATGACTGGAAGTATTGCTACTGTATGAAACGCAAAGGATTCCCTCTTTGTGTGAATGGAAAGAAGCAACAATCCCTGTTGTTTTCATATTTACAACCTGTACCACACCGTCTTTATTTCCAACAGCCAGATACTGCAGGTGCTGCTGAAAGGATACGTTTGGAAGGTACACTACAGCTAGTCTAATTACATGTGTTACAGGCATTACACATGAGTTTCGTTCTTCCTTGTTTGGATTGTGAGGATCAAGTGCACGTAGAAAAAACCTCATCATAATTGAAAAGAAAGAATATGATTGAACCGGAACAGATTCAATAAAGTTTCCAAAAAATGTAATAATACGGGGTCTCCACGAACGTTTTTCATTATACCATTGATTCATACGATTATCAAAAAATCCTTTTCCTTCAACAGTTGCGATGCTCACAAGAGTTTTTACAGCTGCATTACAAACTTCTCCTTCTTTTTCAAATGCCAAGGTACCTATCGCATCGACAATTTCTTTTGTATTATTCAGTATGTTTACCGCAAGATAGTGGTAATACTCTCTAAGAATGTAAAGCAAAAGTATTAAGGAACTTCTCTCTTCCCTATTAACTAAGAATTCTGTAAATTCTGATGCAATCGTCCTTAACTTTTCTATGGTACAATTTACGGAATTATCATTATTATCATACTTCAGTTCGCTTAGAACTACTACTTGAATAAACATTTTATAACAGCACATATCCATATCACTCATTTTTTTTGAAATATTAAACAAACGACTAACAGAAGATTCATCGGAAGCAATATGGTGTAACTTCTCCAGTAAATCTAATACTTGAGTAGATGTGAGTTGCTCCCCTGCCACCCTTATTAAGGCACGAATAGCCTTCCTAGAGACTTCTGGCAAACGCAAAAGAAGTGGAAGAGCTTGAATAATAACATCTTCAGGTTCAGGTGCTTGTTCAACATGACCCGAGTTTACCATTGACTCACATAACGCTTTCATTTCTTTTGAATCAATAGAGCAAGTTAATTCTGGGGATTTCTTTAACGCTTCTATAAGAAGAATAATGGCTAGTAGGTACTTCGCAGATTGTCCAGCACAGAGAGTACCGATTTCAAAAAAACCTCCGCCCAATCCAGGTTTAGACAAATTAAGTAACTCAGGGAATTCTGAATTCATACTTGGAGAGTTACAAAATAGAACGGATAACGCCAGTCGGCATGCAGGTGATGTATTACTCGCAGTGTGTTGGATCAAAATATCTACCAGTGAAAAAATATTTAATGTCAAAGAGAAGTGAATGTCCCCACAAGCATAAATTCTATCCACTGTGATTGGATCAATATTTGAACTACAAGCCAAAAGGTCTCGGTAACCTGAGGTTTTGGAAATAAGCGATGATGCATAAAAAACACGCTCCAAACGACAGGTGGGAATATGCCAGAGGTTTCCAATATTTCCAGAAACCATAAACGCACATTCGGCTTGTTGATCCCATATTAAACTAGTAAGAGGTGTACATGGTGCTTGTAAAATACGAGTACACTGAAACGTCTCAAAGTGATGGAGAGCTACAGTTCCACGTTCTGTACAAACAGAAATAAAGTCACATTCTAACTGTTCATTTCCTTCTGTTAAATAGATAATTTTATCTACTACTCCTGTGTGTACCATGTCAATGACAGATTTTTTCTTTCCAGAAACCCAAACATGTATGCCTCCATGTACATGTCCCGTAACAAAAATATTTTCTTGCCTTTTATAAAGCAAGCAAGAAGTAACACTTTCAGCTTCATTTTCATGAGCCAAAAATAAGGTTTTTAGTTCATTGCCTGAAGGAACAAATGCCAAACAATCCCCAGAACGTTTTACACTGATTACTGCAATATTTTCGCAGAAAAAAGTAATATCAATAAGAAGTGTGTCCGTTTTGTTTTGCCGCTCTTCGCATAATTTTAATAAGTGATTTTGGTTGTTGCTATCAGTTACACATATTCCACCTGGTGTGCCATTCCATAGGGATTCCAAATTAATCAGACTCAATAGCAAGAAATAATCGGAATTACCATGTATAAAGGTACAGCAAGAGGATGTGAGGGCAATATGTTTTTGTGGTATAACTTCAAGCTCTTCAAACTTTCCCTCATCAAATCGAACAGAGAAGGGTAATACCATGCCATCTGCACGAGCAATCACAAAAACATTACCTACCCATAATCCAGAAACGTAAGGAACGCTCATCTCATTTTTGAGAAGAATTTTATTCCGCAATTTCTCTCCGTTCCAAACAGAAAACTGAACTATATCACGCCAAACCGAAGTCACAAGAAAAGATGTTCCAAACTTGTTAACATAAGAATAGGCATATGAACTCAATGGATGAGGTTTGAAAAACACCTCAGCAAAGTTTCCTTTATCCTCAAGATCAGTACTTAAGGCCTGTTTCGATACAGAAAATGTTTGCACCACCTGAGTTGATGGAAAAGTCGCTAAAATATGAATTTCTTCTTTCCCGTTTTCTAAAAAAGCCGCACATGACGTCGGGGGACCTAGTTCAAGAATAATATTCTGTCTAGTAAGACTTAAGAGTACGCTGTTATTGACATCTACAACACCACATATTCCTTGTAAAGTTAACACGACAAGGAAAGGTGAATCAGGTACCCCGCAACCACACATAATATCACACAAGTTGCTAAAACGAGCAGAGTAACCTGTGGAAATGCAAGATTGCGGGGTGGTAATTACAAATCCTATACAACCCCCAGATGCAACCAGTACAAATTTATCTGGGGATAAAAATGAGACATGAACTATTTCTCCTAGGCCACTAATATGTATGTTTCTTACCGATACTGAAGTTGGTTTTGAATGTTGTAAAGAATCAAAGTCACTTACAGTTTGATTAGTATCAATGAAAGATAGCACTGGGGAATCATGTCGATTCTGTCTGAAGAAAAAGGTTCCATGGACGCGGTAAGTGTCTTCAGGCTCCAATGTACACATTACAGTTTGAAATCCATCATTTACCAAAAAACACCCTCCTGAGGGTGAGGCTGTTACTGAAGGGTATACCCTGTTTTTTGAGCGCTCCCAATCCCCTCTTGTTACCGTGATATAGGAACTGTCATTACTATTTGCAATCGGAATAGAAAGTATCATTACATGAGATAAGCTATGCAGAAAAACATACACACACAAAAACGAAAAAAAAAATATATATACGTATATATGAGAAGCACACACATAGACACAGACACCCAGATATTCGTTCCTTCAAATGTTAAGGTGAGGAAAAAAGAAAACTAGTCAGTAAGAAAAGGAACTTAAAATGCAAAGGTAATTTTCCCTGGCAATAACCTATTGCCTACCAACTACAAAAAAATAGGTAAATGTTCAAAATGTTCATCATTTGCTTTCCCCGTCAAAAAGAATGTGAAACGCAACAGTTCATAATAAAATCAACATATTATTCTTCAAGGTATCGAGGATAGGAGAGACCACTCCAGAGGGGTGGCATAGAAACAAAAAAAAAAAACCTGTATGTACACATCACTCTCTAGAGTGATGCAGCATAGTTCATCAGTTTAAACCACGCAAATCCATACTCAAAATATTGCTTTCTTTCCTTAAATGTTCATTGCCTCCACTTTCAGCAGAATAAAGTAAGTTACCAATAAAATCCCAACGGCCAAATAATAATAATAATAATAATAATAATTAGGCGAGTACCTACCATCGTTTTTACACTCATATTTGATCTAATCCGATTTGAGAGCCCAAAATTAGATTATTTCATAGTGCCTTCGTACATCAAGAGAAGACCATTCTAACATTTGCTATCGCAATGAATGATTCCTCACGGTTAAATAAAGGCAATTTCCAGGACTAACCGCCTTGCAGACAGTTTTACAATACTTTCCAGACGTATATTCTCTTCTACCGATCTCACTCCATCCCCAATACCTCCATTACTAAGTAACTGTAGAAAAAAAAAAAAAAAAACTCAGCTCATTATTGTCAATGGGATACTCAAATATACCGTAGCAGATGAAGAAATATTAAAGTAGTACTTATCCCGGCTTCAAGGTTAACATCATCACTTGCCATGACATGAAGGATTCTTCTTCAGCAACATCCATATGTGCAGCTGATAGAAAGCCAATATACACTGTTCCACTTGATTTACGAACTATGTGAGACGCATTTTGATATACCCCACCACTCCCCTTAATCATCTTTTTTGAATGTTTAGGAAAACCCCCATTATAATTTTCCTCAATAAAATCAGTAATACAATCTATTTAAGAGTGTACTTGGGGAAAGTATAATTTCCTTTTGACATATAGTCTAACAAAACGTCCCCATCATAAGGAAAACATCGCCTTTTTGTACAAGTTGTTAATAACAGCGAGATCAAATAAAAACAAGATAAATCTAACTATGGAACAAACCAGAATGAATATGAACATACTCGCTAACAGCATTAAGGGTTTCATATTTTATTTTGATGCCTTTACATTATGCAAAAGTCAAAATTCCAATAATCTACAAACACTCAATGTAATCATCGAAACGTTCTCTTTGACTAATGGAACCCCACCATGGTCACTTACCTTCAGAGTTGTAGAAGATCCTGCTATTACCACAAATATTTGAATAAAAGCTTTTCGTTGCAAAAAAAAAAAATAAAAAAACAACAACAACAACAAAAAAAAAGAGCAATTAAACTGTATCCATGGGTAACATACAAAACATCTTAGAAAGCTGCTATACGATATGAAAAAGTGTAGTAAAGTGAAAACAAACTTTCACAATCACAACATAACCTCGCATGCTAAAAGCATGATTCAGACTCTTAATTGGTTTCTAGGTTATAACCATAAAAAAGATTCATTTCATTCTTTACACCAATTAAATCCCTAGTAATAAAGTTTCATTCTACTCCAGCATAACAAATCGTTCACTTTAAAAGGAATTCGGCCACAATCGATATTTAAAAAAGTACCACGATCATGATATTGGAAAAAAAAAAAACTAGAAATAAAAATAAAGACATTTCAAAAAGAAAAATTACACAGCAAATACAGAAATAGATAAACAGTGAAAATTCATGCCAATAATCAAAAGAAAAAAGCAAGAAAACCAATAATATTTCCCAAATCCCTTCCCTCTATCTCAGTGGAAGTTTGTCTCTTTTTGAAGTTTCTTCTCCAGATTCATTATGCGCTGAAGAAGTTCATATTCCTTATTACTTGCTCTCTCCAGCTCTGCAAGAGAACACCTAAAAGTCTCTCCAACAGTTTGTGGAGAATTTCGCAATGAAAATGAATTGGATTTAGGTCTTGAGCCATGGGAACCCAAGCTAGCAAGACGAACAAAACCCGAAAGAGAATCTACCATATTGTCAATTACAAGAGGAATTGCATTCTTATTTGTAAGGTTGGAATATTCGGAGCCCACACCCTGAAAAATACTGTACTCTACCTTGATTGTACCATTGACTGAAGAAATACCTGAAGAAATTGTTAACAAGAGCAAAAAACATGGACATCGAAAGGGTCCATCCTCATGTGTAATATCAAGCTGAGAAGTCCCCTCAAGAAGAAATTTTGTGTCATCGTATGATAGTTTATGAGGACCACATCTACGTGCCGAAGCATATCCTAGAAAAGCAGGACCCTTGGGTGCAGGCACCCCTGCGGGTAATACAGTTGTCAGAACAACCTCAATAATTTTTGTACTCTCTGCTTCATCACTATCATCCTCACGAATATCACAGTTACCAAAAAGGGAGTACTGGTGTTTTACTGTAGGATTTGAACCCAATAAGGATGAGACTAGGTAGGAGAATGTTACTCCTGAAATGTGAACTTCACACTTTGCCACCATAACAACGCACGATACAAGCCTAAAAAGAGAAACAAATCTGAAGAGAAATACCATGAAGAGTGTATACCATCACTATACCACGTCTCTTCATAAAACAAATAATAATAATAATAATAATAATAATAATAATAATAAAACAGCATTCGTCGAATTAAATGCACTAAAATATAAATAAATAAAAATAACTAGAAGAGGGAGGGATAGAGGGAAGATAGATTTATGTTCATAATTCTCTTTATAATGGAATTTTACTAAATAAGTTGGGTATAATCTTCGCCAGAGCGACTTCTAGACTTCCACTGAAATATAAGCGCTGTTGCAATTACGACACCCACTATTCCTGAGACAATAACAATTATAGCACCTTTAGAAAGAAAATCATCACCACCTTTGGTTTTATAGCCTGGACACACAGTCATAGAAGCGAAACGAAAAAAATAAGTTTTTGATGAGGTCAAATTGGCCTCCAATACCTGCAAACCGTTTACCATTTTATCGCATTCCACCTGCATATTTGCTACAAAATTGCTTTGTGATGTAAGATTAAATAATATGGTTCCATTTTCTTCGCTTAGCTCTCCTGAAGAAGTAAAGGTAGCCCCACATCCTTCATAGTAAATAATCATATACCCTGGACCGCACTTCAGCCCATCCGAAGAATACTCATCAGGCTGACAAAAACTCACACCAACGGTAAATTCCTTCTCATCCAAATGGGCCGTAACATTTCCATAGTGTGCAAGATACTCCAAAGACATGAAAGTATCCGAATCATTGCTTTTAACACGACATTCATTGGCACATACTACAATTGATCCTATCATAACTATCATAAGTAAAAAAAAAAACTTCATATTTCAATTTCCTTTCGAGCTCTCACGGTTAAAAACCCAAAATAAAAAAAAAAAAAGACGCAAAGCCGATGCACATTACCCCTCTATGAAACAAGAAAAAAAAAAAAAGACTCCAAACCGAACACGCCACAACATAAAAAAAAAAAAACCATCAACTCCCTCACAACCGCGCGTCTGGGGAACACCCGCCTCATAACCCGCCGCCGGAAAAAAAATAATAAAAAAAAAAAAACCAAAAACCGTGGGACCCCAACCCCGCACCGCGGAAACCGCTTGCTGGAGGTATTTGGGCTCTCGCCCCCGCCGACGGCGGGGCTTCCCCAATTCTCTATTGCTGGCCGGTTCCGGCGCAAGTGTGGCTTTTCTGGGTCTCCTTGCCGGGACTGTGCGTATGCCCGGTGTGGGTCTCTGGCGGCGCCGCCCCGGGAAGCGCTTTGAAAGCAAATCTCCTGTTATTCTCGTTTCTTTTTTTTTTTTTTTGGTGTGCGTGTGTGTACGTGTTTTGTGGGAACAGACAAAAGCTCTCAGAAATTCTTGGAATGATGGCGTCGCTCTCCATCTTGTTTTCGTGAGGAAATATGGCTCTTCTTTCCCTACTTTGTTTGTTTCGCATGGCTTTTGACCAACTCTTCTAGGGTTCTTCCAATCACACCTTGTCCTTCGTGGGACTTATCATTGCCGGGATCAGGGGCAGCGGAATATAATCTCGAACTCATTGTAATACTATTTTGCACTTTATTCCTTTGATTAGCAAAAGATAAGAGGAAAACGTTCTTGCGCAAGTTATTTATCGCATTTTTTTCCTTATTTTGAAAATCATGGTTTTTACCATGTCGAGTAATAAGACGTGAAATGTCGAGTGCTCCATCTGAAACAACTGAAGTTGAGGACTGATCAAATAACGTATAACTTCATCTGTGATGCCTTTTTTTTTGTCGGCTTCTGAATGGTTTGCCCTGAAGATAAATACGACCTATTCAGATATAATTGCCAATGAATAAAATAGGGTTGAGGTATAGTTGATGCCCAGTATGTACAGTTGCCTACCAATATCAGCTCTAAACGATTTTGACAGGATCGCAAAATTTGTTTTCTCATCCTTTCCTCTGAAAGCGCTTCTTGAGTGCTCTGGAAATGGGATTATATATATAAGTAATCTGAAAAATATTCAGATTACTTATTCCCCATAAAAAGAAAATACACCCATTATAACAGAATAATACTTTGTTTGGTCTTTGTTATTAAAGCTTAATGATATAACCTATCTAATGGTTTTCGTTTCTCCAAAGCACTTCGGATTAAGAAATATGAAAAAAATAAAACGTGATTCAACACATGACCCTCTATCTTTATTCTACAACCACAATTCTCAAGAAGTGTGTGATGAGACAGGTTCATTATGTACTTGGAAGCATGTGAGATTATTCTTAATATGGCGCTTCGTATGCCTGCAATAGTACACTCTTTCTACCTCTTGATGTTTTTTTCAGTAGATTGTTATGAATGCTTTAGTGAGGCAAAAAAGACCGATCAATTGTCCAGTGATTTCTGTTTTAACTATTGTGGGGTATTTCCTTTCTGAGTACAACTAGGTGCGTCCCCAAAAGAGCTCCCACCACCCTTTTATAACAAAAAGAATCAACAATCTTCATCAAAAACCTAATAAGTTGGATACCTTGGAAAAAAAAAACAGGACGGACACAATAGAAAAGAAATAATTCTAAGAAATGAAGGTTGTACAACCAAACCGGAGTGTAGTATTTTTTAGTGTTATGTTTGTGGGTGCATAGGTTTTGAAAGTTGAAGTGAGACGATGGGGGTGCTTCCCTTGTCTGCGGTGAAGGAGGTTTGTAAACATTGAGAGAAACGTGTTTGAAGGTGTGATGCGGCCTCAATGCAAATGTGGCCATTGATGTAATTGTGACAACCCCTCGTTTGTTGGTTGGTGCATCTTCATGTGGGTTATTACATACCACCGAAAACAACTCAAATAAATAAACTGGTACTGTAGTGTATACAATCTATGCATTGGATGTCCTGGTCTTGAAAGACTCTGTCTAGGTGCTTGAACCAACAGTAACGTGTTGAGAGGGGACTGGGTGGGTGTCAAGCAGATGATTGGTTTTGGGCAGATGATACTTCTTGTGTCATTTAGGAAAGGTCAGGGATGCCAGTCTTCATGTTTGAATAACGTCTGTGGGTGCTACGGAATGTAGCTTTCTCTAAAAAAAAAACTTTATTTGTAATAATAATAATAATAATAAGGGTGTGGATACGATAAGTGTACATAGTCTTGCAATACTTGTCAAAAGGAGGAGGAATGGATGAAAACCATAACTACTATTTTTTCCCTTTAAACCATTTATTTGGGATGCATGGTCCATGTTGTTAAAGCTTGCACACCGACGTTACTAACTGGGGATGTGTTTTTGAAGATATTGCGTGTATTATTTGTGTATTTGGGTATTTGTTTTTATGTATATCAAATGCGAGAAGTAATGTGGCGAAGGAAGTGATGAAGATCCCTTCTGATGCACTTTACTTCAGTACTCGGGTGCAAATGGTTCTCTAAGATTGTACACCCTGGCAATTGTTTTTCTTCTTTTAGCCCATAGGAACCCGCTGGAGCAAGATAGGAAAGGTGAGCTCTCTGCAAGGGCCCCCTCGAGGTTTGATAGCCTTACTATTGCTTTCACCGGGTAAGGGAACAAAATAATCACCCCTAATGTTTCATGTTTTCTTTTCTTTTTTTGTGACATTAGAATAGGATAAAGGAAAGACAGTGAAAAGAACAGTTCACAGTTTAATCATTATGCTATACTGGGTGTGTTTGTCCGCACTTCTTTTGTGCGGGGTGCTGCAGACATGTGGTGCAGAAGAGATTAATATTCCTCTTGCGCGGCCCAACCGGACGGAACGCAAATACCACTCTGACACGATTGAGGAGGTAATTGCGAACTATACCAAACGTATGAAGGACAAGGATCTTGCCACATTGTTTGAAAACTGCTTTCCAAGCACATTGGATACGACGGTTTTGCGGGCGTCTGAGCAGGACACTTTCATCATTACTGGTGATATTAACGCCATGTGGCTGCGGGACTCCATGTTTCAAGTGCTCCCATATATGCGTTTCGCAAAGCGGGACGAGAAGCTAATGGAGATGCTTCATGGGTTGGTACGACGTCATTTGGAATCTGTATTAATTGACCCCTACGCCAACGGATTTAATGAGTTTGCTAACGACAACCACTACATGGTTGATAACAGGATTCCACCGATGCCACCCACCGTGTGGGAAGGCAAGTACGAATTGGATTCCCTCTGTGCTGTCATTAAATTGAACTATGAGGTTGTCACAGCAGACTCAGGCAACGTTACGTTCCTCCAACCGGTTGTTCGACAATGGATAAAGGCCATGGAGATAATTCTCGACACAATGAGTGACCAGCAGAAGTCCACTGAAATGCAGGACAACATTTATCCATACATGTTCTTCCGCAGATATCCTCATGGTGTCTTTGAGTACTATCCTCGCAAAAACGCTACAGGGTACACTGGTATGATTCGCTCAGCCTTCCGCCCATCTGACGATATGACGTCCATGGATTTCCTCGTGCCATCCAACATCATGGCGTCAGTGGCTTTGCAGCAACTCATGGAACTCTGCGGTACGATGGCAGACACCTTTCCCGAATACAGTGGACGGATTGGTGATATACAACGCAAAGCAAGGCATTTACGCCGCCTCGTAGAGGAGGGTCTGAAGGTGGCGAAGTCGAATGACGAAATACTCGCTTACGAGGTTGATGGACTTGGCAACGCGGTAATGATGGATGATGCGAACTATCCAAGCCTTCTATCAACCCCGTTCTTGGGATACAACACGCACAACGCCTTATACCAAAGAACACGAGCGTTTCTGCTTAGCGACAGAAACCCATGGTTCTTCAGTGGCAAAGCAGGAAAAGGTATCGGCTCTCCCCACACTGGCAAAAACATGATTTGGCCTCTCGCACTGATCATGCAGGCTCTCACTTCGCATGATGACAGTGAGATTACTGAGGTACTGGAAACCCTGAAGAGGTCAGCCCACAATACGGGTTTTATGCACGAGGCGTTCAACATGGATAACGTTACTGACTTCACTCGACCCTGGTTTGCATGGGCCAACTCCTTCTTTGGTTTGCTCATTACAGATCTCGCGGACCGCAAACCCCACTTGATTTTTTAATACCCAATAGTAACTCTAAACAATTTTATTTTATTTTATTTTTATTTTTATTTGAAGCGCACATAAAGCAACAAAGAGAAACGAATAGGATTTCTATTTTTAGAATTAATAATATGCAAAGGCAAAAAAAAACCAGATATTTTTTTCTGATGGGGAATGAATAAATATGGGTCCTTAACAAAGTGGAAAAAGAGAAAAGATCAAGGAAGACGGATATATAAACATTTATAATGTAAAAATACATCAAACAAAAGAAAACGGATAGGAAAATAATATGAAATAATAATCCCAATGTGGTGTGGGTCGTTTTTCTTCTTACGTGTTTTCTTGGTGGAGTATTGGTGGTCAACGCCGACCTTGTTTGGCCTTTTGTGCGTTTGCCTTTTGCTTTGGTTAGTGATTCTACTGTTGTTCTTTTTTTCTCTTCTTGGTGATGTGTGAGGTATACTAGGAAAGGAGCAGAGTGTTTGAGCTTACACCCAAAACAGTGTTTTCAGAGGTAAAATGAGTGGCCAAGGTGTCGCACTTGGGCTGCTTGTGGTGGCACAGCTGCTTGCAGCCTGCGTCGTGCATGCAGCGTTCCCGCCTATCTGGCCGATGCCACAGAACTACACGAACGGCACAGGGACCGTTGTAATTGATGGTGCAAATATGCGGCTGTCCTCCACATGTGGCTCTTCTGAGAATCTGACAAGTGCGTTTGACCGATTTGTGAAGCGGACCTTCACGCACCGCGCAGCTGAGCTTGACGAGGACGTGCAGGCGGTGTCTGTGGTCGCTGTGTGTGCGTGGAATGTGTCTGTGCCGTTGCAGCTTGGCGTCTCTGAGGCGTACCGACTGTCAGCCGGCGTGAATGGCATCATGGTGGAGTGCGAGGAGATCTACGGCTGCTACCACGGCCTGGAGACACTGTCACAGCTGATTTCGTTCAACTACAGCTCGCATCGGTACGAGCTGCACCACGCACCGTGGCGCGTGGAGGACTTCCCACGCTTCTCGCACCGTGGAATGCTGGTGGACACGAGCCGGCACTTTATACCTGTTCCTGTGCTTAAGCAGATCATCGACTCAATGACGTACGCAAAGTTCAACGTCTTCCATTGGCACATCACAGATGCACACTCGTTCCCTATGGAGAGCAAGAAGTACCCGCAGCTTGCGGAGCATGGTGCTTTCTCCCCTGCTGAGCGGTTCAGCATCGAGGACATGAAGGAGGTGCGTGACTACGCGATGGAGCGCGGTGTTCGTGTGATGATGGAATTTGACTCACCGGCTCACACGTCTGCAATGTGCGCTGGCATGCCAGAGATATGCCCTCTGCCCATGTGTACCGATCCGAATCTGAATGCATGGGTTCTAGATATCACAAAACAAAAGACGTATCGGGTTGTGGAGGATCTGTTCCGGGAGATCGCCGAGCTGTTTCCTGAGCGAATGTTGCACGTTGGCGGGGACGAGGTTGATACACGGTGCTGGGAGGAAAACCCATACATCATGGAGTGGCTGGCGGAGCACAATATAACACTGCGAGAGGCCCTACTAAATTTCACAAAGAACGTGGAGACCCACGTGTCTGGTCGGCTGAACCGCGTTGTTGTTGGCTGGGAAGAGATGTGGACCACGTTCGGGACAAAGCTTGACAAGAGCACGGTGGTGCAGCAATGGCTTGCACAGAACGCATCTGCGATCCTGAAGGATGTGACGTCCCATGGCTACCGTGCACTGGTGAGCATCCAACACCACTGGTATCTGAACTGGGACGGCACAAAATGGGACGCAGCATACGAGTTTGAGCCTTGCACTTCCTTGACGGATGAGGAGTGTGCTCTGGTGCTTGGTGGTGAGGCATGCCAGTGGGGTGAGTTTGTGGATGCCAGTGTGGCGCTGAACACCATGTGGCCCCGCGCGGCCGCTGTGGCTGAGCGGCTCTGGTCGCGGCGGGACGTGAACTCCGTGGCTGCTGCGGAGGGTCGGTACGTTGCGTTCCGGTGCCTCCTGAACCAGCGTGGCATTGCCGCAGGACCGGCCCATAATGAGCTTGCGCGTCGGGCACCCGGCGATCCTGGGTCATGTTATGCACAATAGGCACCGTGCGGAGTGCAGCGAGTCGCAA
>NW_021639856.1:7528-8737 GCF_002087225.1 Trypanosoma theileri | reverse complement strand
TTGCTTTCCTAATATGGTGGTCTCCCCCAGTCAAACAACACAACACTGCGAGGTGGACAATGCCAATGTTCTAAGTACCATGACTTTTAACGTTGGATATTACAACAATGCTGGACTCAATCCTGGATGGTCAGCTTCTCTTGTGGAGGGAACAAATCTCATTAGATTTGTGCCAATCGTTGTAGGTGCTCCATCAGGGGATATGAGTCTTGTCATTGTGAACAATGTTCTGCTAAAGGACCCTATTCCAGTGACGAACAACTTCACCATGAGTTTTGTGAACTCTCTCACGACAATAGCATCATTTAATTCTAACAGTGCCTATTATGGGTTGAAGAGAATGGTGCGGACAAACTTCCCAAATATCAATGCCATTTAGAACTACCTGCTGGTTCCTCCTCAGTCAGACTGTGATGCCATCGCAAAAAACTGTACTGTTGCTGCTGGGTGCTACAATTTGGCGATTTCTGCATCCCTTCCTATTCCTGGGAACTACTCACTCTGCTTAACCGCGAGTGGATGGCGAGGCCACTACTTGCCGTGGGGTGCAATTCCCCTCGAGGTGATGGTCCTGGTGCCAAACGAGCTGTATATGAACACTCTCTGGAAAAACACGCTGTTGCTCCAGGACGCAGTGACAGGTGCAAATGTGACTGATATGAACAGTGTGTTCCTGGTGAAGTGCCCATACGGTGGGTGTCCACGAGAGACACTAAACAGTGGTGAGCAGGCAGTGAGGGTTGATGTGTGTACTGGGACCGCTGTCACGGATCGTGTGTACTTGTCTGCTAAGGGTGGGCCCTTCTCTGCAACAACAGGTGACTACGCTGTCTGCGCGGATTACGGTGCAGAGGTTGGTATGTCTCCCGCTGCACTTCCAGTAAGAGTATTGCAGGATCCCTTTGTTTTCAATGCCACTGTGATTACAAACACGTTGGTGACGATTGATGTGCGTGGGGGTGATCTCTCATGGAGGCAGGAACCATATGAAGTGTGTGCGGTGCCGCCGAATACACCGTGTGAGTCTGTGGCTACTGCTCGAGATTCTGTGTGTGTGAGTGGTAGCACCCCAAATTCCCCGTCTGTTGATGTTGACATCTCGAGTCTGTACAGTCTGTATAAACTGGGTGCTGACAATGTGACCTTTTGCTTTGTTGCATCTGATGTGACATTTAACGGTCGCCGTTATGTTTGGTCGCATGATGTGAG
>NW_021639856.1:0-6493 GCF_002087225.1 Trypanosoma theileri | reverse complement strand
ACAATGAGGAGTATACTGAAGGGTGCCACTCAGCAACGCCCCCTGTCCCTCTCTACTCTGCGAGAGCAGACACATTTTCAACTCTCAGTGAAACGAATGTTGTCCATTATGATAAGGGTGATGGTGATAAAACTCCTGATGGTACAGATGAGTCTCCTGATGTTTGTATCGATCAGCAGCAGTCTGTCAGGTTGGGGTCATTACCTTTCGACGATTACCTTTCACCTTCTGATGCTGCGGCATGAGAAAATACAGTTGCTTCTGTACAAAATAATGTTAGCACCAACAGTGTTTTTAATCTCAGTTTTCTTAACAACCATCAGTCTTCGGGTGACGCTTTGTTAAGCGAACAAAGTTTGAGGGAGACACCCGCACCTCTTCGCAACACAAGTGCACCATATTTTTATCCCGCTCCTTCAGAAGGTGATAGTGATTATGATAATAATAATAATGATGATAATAATGATAATAATGATGATGATAATAATGATGATGATGATGATAATAATGATGATGATAATAATAATAATAATAATAATAATGATAATAGTGTTGTTGATAATAATGAACCTCAGGAGGATATTTCCGAGGAGCACCCAAAGGGAAATAATCTCAAGGTGAAAGACTCGGAAGAATCCAGGAAATTTAGATTAATTGAACGTTATATTGCATCATGTGTCCCTCCCCCACTGCCTCCGTCAACCGGAAATCACCTTGAGAATGAAAACATTGCTGTTCGTCGCTCCAAAGAAGCGAGGCGATGAATGTATTGACAAGAATGGTGTTGAGAAGAATGATTCACCATTGTGTTTTTTGTGTGTGAGAGTGGTCTGATGGACATGAGTGGAGTTCTCTGCAAAAATAGAAGAAAATACATTTATCAATGAGAGGGCTTGGTTGTGCATTCCTGTGAGTTGATATTACTATGTATTACGGCATCTAGGAATTAGGGAGCTGAGTGCGGTATTTTTTTTGGGAGACCTTTGCCATTGATTGAGTCAAAACAAGGGATATGTATGTGCATTACAGGCACAGGTAATGGTGAGAGTCATGTTAGAATGAGAATCTACATTAAACGAATCCTTTCGCTACTGCTTGTTGTAAATGGTGATATGGAGATAACATTGATAACAGCTATGAGGAGGATTGTAACTGCAAAACAAATGTGAAGAGAGGTAGGGAACAGTGATGAATGGAATGAAGAATAACGGACTTCACTGGAGTCATTGGTGTGGAGAGAAAAAAAAAAAAATAGTACACGAACAATATCACACGCTGAATGGAACGATTATGACAATAAAGAATGATCGTGAGAAAAGTTTTTCAACACAATAATGAATGCTAATATTGCATGGACAAACAATGGCATCTTGTTTTGCATCGTGTTTGAGTTGCTTGTATTATTTATTATGAGCTACTGGGATTGCACCATCTGCAGAAACGTGATTATTTGATGTTGATATCTTTGTAAACTGTGTTGACATCTTCTGTTGTAATTACGCTTGCAGAATAGTCAGTACTATCGTTAATAATTTACGACCTCTGCAATGGTGTAAATACCACCACAAAGGAGTGAGCTCATATGAAGATCAAAAAGTGTGTGTAGGAGGTCATTATGCATCAAAAACAAAAACACTCTTCAGTGAAAGAGAACTCTGTGAGATGAGAGTAAACCAAACATTGTATAAATAAAAAGAGAAAAAAAAACAATAAATAGATAGAAACGTTTTTTTTGTCGTATGTTTTTTCCCTTTCTCTGTACCTTTACTTTGATTGCCATGGAGTAGTTGACACTCCACACACAATCATATTGTTTTCTGTATTCCGATAAAATGAAAGGGAAAAAAGGAAAAAATAAAATATTCCACTGAAGTGCCACCTGAATGACACAAAAGAGGAAAAAAAACGAGACACAAATGGTTGGGATATGAACCTAATAATAAAGGAAAAAATGACAATAAATTATATATTTTATCTTTTTTTTTTTTTAATTACTGTTGTATGGTGTAAACATCGGTATCACAGTAGTGTCAAACACTGAGAATGATGGTAAAGTGGGAAAATGTGAATACACCAAACAACATGAAGTATTATTTTTATTTTTGTAGATGTGTAATAGTGAACTTGGTATTTGAGTTCCATTTTTTCTTTTTATTTGGGGATTGAGAAATCGTCAACATGGTATTCTTTTATATGTTTTTATTATTATATTTTCGTTTTGTTTTTCAATCATCGTTACCCAACACCAACTTTCTTTTCCTCGTCTTGAAGAAAAATGAGAAACCTTTTGGCACACCTGTTTGTGAGTTAACTTGGATGTAAATCAAAGAGATGGTGACAGTAAAATTAGGGAAGTATATTCCTTATTGTATTTACTTTATTTGATTCTCTCTCTATATATATGCCTACTTTTCTTTCCGTTCTATTATGTTTTTTTTTTGTTTTTTGGCCCCTGAATATGATGAGGGGGTAATTCTGTAGGATTCTCTTCCATGGTTAACGTCAACTCATTTGCTGTGCTCAGCCCAGAGTGTGAAAGAGGGAAAGGGAGAGCATCAGAGTGAGTGTAAAAGGAACAAAAAAAAAGGGTGTGTAATGTGTATGTGTCTCTCTTTCTCTATAATTTCCTTGTTATTTTAGGCAGATAATAGTAAAGTGAACAGGAGTAAGACATGGTAATGGTGCAGCAGTGTGTGTGCTCCTTTACGAGTTCATTTGTAGTTGAATAGACAGAACGGCCTGTAAAGGGGAATATGGTCTGTTTTATTATCAACAATGGGAGTGTTTGATGGTGTGTAAGTGAATGCACTGGAGTGGATCAAAGGATTGATATTGAATATGAGGGATGTGATTTGTGTCACCTCTTGTACGCCAGTAAATATGTGTTAGTGTGTTTATTATGTCACTCTGAATGGATTGTGTTTCCATTGATATGATGTTGGCAATTGGGCCCTCTGTCTGCGCATTTGTTTCTGGTTTGCTATGGAAATGGTGAGGCTGAGTTGTGCTCATTCTAATGGGAGTATACACCGCCGTGGTGGGGGACAGTATTTGGAACTGGGGAATCGCAATCAAACGGCAGCAGAACAAGAAATACACTGGACACCCCAATGGGGTGTGGAACAATAATAATGATGAAATGGGACAGTTATTTAAAGAAGAGGGAATAGAAGTATAGTGGATTGGAGAATAACTTTCCATATACATATACATATTTATTTATTCTGGTGCATTTGCATGTAAGAGTCTTTGATGGAACTGCAGTTGGTACTCTGCTTCCCTCCCACACATATATACACACACATTATCTCCTCATTGGGATACTGAATTTCTCAGTTGTGTGTGTGACACCTTGTTTCATTCACCTGACAGGTGTTGTGCCTATGTGCAGCCATAAATTCATTTCGTACACTATTGCTCATCCGATTGGGATTTGCAAGGACATTTTGTTTTGCCTTTCTGATGTCTGTGGTATTCTTGCAGATTGTGGTTCCAGGCTGGTTGGTAATCAGTGAGGGTTTGTTTAAACAATTTTAGGCCTGTTACTGCACTCTCTCGTTTGTTTTGTCTCTCTGCTCTTTTTTTACCTTTCATTGTGATTTGTTGTTGCAGAAGTGACACTGCAATCAACAGAAAATCAAAAAATGCAGTGAGAGAAAAAGGAGTAGAAGTAAAAGAGAGAATGGAGTTTCGTTTGATTAGTGAGAAGATTGATGTCACTGTTAAAGAACATATACATGATGAAGCCATGCCTAGAGAGGACCTAAAGTTAATGAATGTTGATCCACCTCTAGCAATGCAAACAACACTGTGGGGTGTGTGTCGACCAGGGTGAATATTGTACGTCACAGTCAAGAGAGAGTGTTACCGAGTGGGACTATATTCTCACAGTGGTAGTTAAACTGATCGACTTATTCCATTATTATTTTGAAAGCATAAACATTATGGATTTCAATGAAAATAATGGGGTGGGTCTCTCTCTCTGTGTGTTGAAGGATTCGGTGTGGAATTGAAAAGAGCCTACCCACCGCAGCTATTGACATGGAAGACTCTGGGAAAGAGTTCTGCATAGAAAAAAAAAAATATGATAAATCTTATTCTTGACTACTGGACCCCATGACACTCATCTCTGAGGAAAGGGTGAGTGGGGAATGTTTTGTATTTATGCAAACAAGTAGAGGTGATATTTGTCTGGCGAATTGCTTAGGAATGGCCTGGAGAAATCTTTTGGCGACCGTGTAGGGGCCATTTGGGGACCCACACAATGTGCACAGATTGAGACCCCTTGAATCAAGAGGTCCTTTTCTATTTCATAATGCCTCTTCTGCCAACCGATGGGTCGTAGTGGTAAAGAAGATCACCCAATGTTTGCGTAATTCCCTTTTGGGATGGGTGTGTCTGCGTGAAAGAAACTTTCACTCCAAAAAGAAGGAGCATTTCCATCATTTTAGCAAAGAAGAATAGCGAGCCCCTAAAGCCTGTTGAGGGTTTGCGTTTTTTTTCTTTTCCCATCTCTCTACAAACGGATGGGCACGGATCCAGACATACAACTATTGCTCTCTTTTCCCCTTCGTGGGACTAGAGGGTAATGCCCTAACCCATTTAACGTTGTGTCCACTCTACGGTGTGTGTGGGCATATTCTTTTCCACATTGAAATAGAAGTAACAATGCTGCTCTACGGTGGTGCAACTCCTTTGGTGCACTTTGTATTTTTCACTTGAGTTGTGTTTTCTAGTGCGCAGAGTGTGATGCAAAATAAAATAAAGTTTATGTTCCTCTTTTTGTGAATAGTCAGTGTTGTTGATCTTTTCCATATTATTGCAGACTGGTAGTGGTGATGATGAGAGGAGTAGTATCGAGGCAATGCGAAGACGAAAGTGTGTGTTGTCTGTTGCGCTGTCGCCTCTCTTGCGGTGGTTTTCTCTAGTGCCTGAAGGGGAAAGGAGGGGAGATGGTAGACCTCACCAGGAGACCCTTTGTTAATGTTAACATTTTTGTGCATGATGGGAGGGGGAAATTATCAAAACACAACAGATATTCTCACTCTGCGTGGCGGGAAAGTGTTTTAAACTATTCTGCCACTTGCCGCTTCCCAAGGGAGGCTCTCTCTTGAAACAAGGGGAAAACTAATAAAAATATTTTCTGTTTCTCTTTTTGTTTTTTCTTGCGCTTTATGGGCCCGGCAAAGAAGAAGGTAAATTACATTAGGTATACTTTTACTTGGTACGCCGTCATTGCACCTTGAATCCTTTGGAATTCCAATGGAAATTACGAAGAAAAGATGAGGAATTGTTGGGGATTTGGCTCCCCCGTTGGTTTTATTTATTCCTCTTTTGGTGTTGGATGTTGTTTGGCTTCCTCACTCTCTTTTTTTTTTTTGGGTGCAATTAATAAATGGGGTGTGTGGGTGATGGCCGTTGTTCTCTTTCCTCAGTGGAATTTCAAAAGGGTGATGCCATGATGATTTCAACATGAATTGTTCAAAGAGTGAGGGGAATGGATCCCATTCTCCTTCACAGTGTCGCTCTTTATTGTTGGCCTCGCTGTGCGGGGTGTCGGCCTGGCGGATCAGACCCCCAGCAAACAATAAAAAAAAAGATAAATGGAGAAAACCAAAACAATACAAAAAGCATTGGGTTTGAGAATTGGGAGTTGTGAAATAAAAGAAAATGAACACCCAAAGAAAACACAAAACGGACACGCACTTCGACATTCCCCTACGACAAAGGAACTTCCCAACGACACGCGTGATGGGTAGCGGGCTTTCCCACGAGCGCGAATTCTTGGGAACAAGAGTGCCAGAGGGGAATTGTTTTCTGTTAAGGGTGATGTGGATTTTGGTGGGGAAAATTTGTGGAGGGAAAAAATTATTATGATTTATTCGTTTTATATATAAACTCTGAAAGGGCAAGCGGGCATGATCGCATTTAGTTTGCTGCAGCGCTAATGTCTATTTCTTGCTCTCATGTTTTTTCTGTATTTCCATACAAACTGATGGTCCAAGTGTTTGCTTCGGTTGTTTCTCGTTTTTGATTCTATCGGGATCGTTCTTTTTGTGCCCTCCCATCGCATCCCTGTATATTTTTTTATTTTTATTTTTGCTTTTCCATCCAGTGAACCGGCACGCGCTGCTTGGGCATCCCGAAGCCGTGGATGCAGTCTTTGCCACGTTGTCTTCCGGCCTCCGATCATGAGACCGTCCTTCACCTCATACAAATGAGCTGAAACAGCAGCAGCATTCTTCAAATGCTTTTTTTGTATTCATTTTTCTTCTTTGTTATTACTTTGGCCTTGCGTTTTTTCTTTCCAATTTTTCCTTTATCTTGCGATGAAGTTTTTTTTTGTTTTTTTGCAAGCCACGATTGTGTAATACCAAACGTTTTTTCTGAAAGCTTGCGATAAGAATGGCAAAGCCTTACTTTTTGGAACTACAGATTTATGGGTTTTGGTAAACCAAATTCTATTTCTTTTATCTTTACAGTCTGCCTAACA
>NW_021639991.1:8577-10682 GCF_002087225.1 Trypanosoma theileri | reverse complement strand
TTTTGTTTCTTAATGTTAATGTGTTTTGTGTGTCTTTTTGCTCTCTGTGCGTTTATCCTATAATAATTATTATTGCTACTCCATTTTGTGTGTGTGTGTTCTTGGAGACTCTCTCTGTGTGTGCCTGGGCTTGCACTGTGATGATGATGAACTGTTTTTTGCAGTGAAAGGGAAAAGGAAATAATAATAATAACAGATGAATTTATATTTATAATTGCGTATACACACATAGACATACACCCGTAGTTGGTGTATATTTCTGTGTTTACTGGGTAAATTGGGCTAATAGTTAATATCTTTATTTGTTTGCTTGATGATTTTGCTGGGGTGGTTAAGCCTTTTTTGAGATATTTGTGAATGTGGGCTTTTTTTTTGTTTTTACTCTTACTGAGGTTATTGCGCTTTATTTCATAACTTAACTGGTGTGTATTTCCTTTTGCGATGTAAGTTTCCCTTGTGTTAATAGATTTGTGTGTCCTAACATGTTTGATACTTCATTTATTTTTTATTTGTTGCTTTTTGATTGTCTTTCTTTCTAGATCAGTGTTTTTACGTGAAACAAACTATTCTCTCTCTCATGATGATGATGATGATGTGCCGTGTGATGTGTGTGTTGGCCGTTGTGCTGTGCTGTGCCTGCGGGTATACCATGGCGGCTGCTGCTGCTGTTGATAATGACAGTCCCAGTGGCCGTGGTGTATCCCGTGGGGCTGTGGAGGTGTCGTGCGGGGCCGGCGGTGCGCTGCGTGTACGCCCCGCTGCTGAGAGCGAGTGGCTTACATGCGGTGCGGGCAGCCGTGTGTCTGCATGTGGGAAGTACGCAGACCTCTGCCGCCAGCGTACCGCAAGAGCAGCAACCACAACAAGGATTACTACTACTACTGCTAATGGACAACCAAAGGCGGTGATGGCGTTTGACAATTTTCCTCGTGATGGAACTGTTTTTGAAGAATTCGAGAAGGGTTTTTATCAAAAACCTAAAAAGGAGGAAGAGAAAACGAAGACTCCGAACGATACAAACCGACTGCAACAACAAGAACAACACGTACAGAATCATGAAGTTACATCTGGTCCGGGGGAGGGCATAACGAATGGGGACCATCCTGCTGAAGATTCTCGTATGAAGTCATCAGCGCCGCAAACTGATCCCGTTGATGGTCGGGAAAACAGCCGTTCATGGAAAGCATTGGGTGATACTACCTTTGGCGGTACTGGATTGTATTCTGCGTGGGATGGAGATGCAGTGAAAGAGGTCGCTGTTTGTTTGGGAGATGTTGCCGAAGAGAACAAAAAATTTTGTTCACAGTGGTTGGAAAAAAAAAAGCAGAACGGAAGTGGTAGTCACACTTCATTCTCCCATGGAAATGCAGACTCGCAACATCTTCGAGAGCAAGTTCATGTTAATTCTGTTGTTTCTCATGTACCCCCAAAAGCGGAAGAACTAGATCAAATGAAAGGAGATAAAGAAAAACAAGATTTAGCTGGAGAGGTTACAGGAACTGGGAAAGATACACCACTATCAGAAGTGAAAACAGAACCAGGACACCCATTGGCACAACAAGGAAAAACTACAAATACTACCACGACGAGTGCTAGTCTAAATAATGTCGCGGACAACCACCCACAAAGTGGAGAACACGAGAACAGTAAAAGATCAGCATCTCCAAGTATAACTGACGCAGAGGTAGTTGAAGCACAAAAAGGAGCGAGTACCACAACAATACAAAGCACAACTCAAGAGTCTAATGTAGCACCACAAGATATCCAAAGTTCATCCAATACCAAAGGGGATAACAGTGCAGTTGGTAAAAGTACTCTTACCCAGCAATCATCTCCTGCAAATGTTGATGAAACTGTCGCACCAGACACAGAAGAAACCAATCACACTACTCCACCGAGCCCCGAGAACAATGTCAGTGACGCACCAACCACCACTCCATCTACTGTACCCAATGCAGAGATCACCTCTATTGCCTCTAATATGCAGAACAAGGCTAATGTTGACAGCAGTATCAGTCCTGTGTGGATGCGCACTGCAGCACCGCTACTGATTGTGGCTGTGTTGTTCTCCGTTACTGTGTACTGAACGGTGGGACTCATCTGAG
>NW_021639991.1:6919-7263 GCF_002087225.1 Trypanosoma theileri | reverse complement strand
ATGGTAGTTCTGTTGTTCCCACGGCAGGACAGGGCACACTACAACCTGGACAAAGTGAGGGAAGCGAACAAAACCCTCTCAGTGGATCACAAACAGGTACATCTGGTAGACCACAAGTCCCCAGTAACAGGGATCAAGAAACACCAGCTGCAAATGCACAGAGCAATAACACACAGTCTGAACAAGCTCAAAACACAGAACCTTCTTCTCCTTCTGTAACCCCACCCAGCAGTTCAGAAAGTGAGAACGCCAGTGAAACCGGTGTAGGTGCGAATGGAAATACTGACGCAAATGAGCAGAGTGAGTCACCAAACAGCCAAGAAGGAAGTGCCGGAAATGCAGAA
>NW_021639991.1:4010-5576 GCF_002087225.1 Trypanosoma theileri | reverse complement strand
TAATTGTCATTCTGAGAGTGCTGATACGTCTTGTTCTTCTACGCCTTCTGATTCTACTGATGGTCGTACTTGTACTCAAGTCGCAGGAAATGGGCATAATTCCGATCAACCTGCTGGTCCTGCTGTTCCTTCTGGCGAAAGAGGTGACCAGGGTCCTGCTGGTACTACAGATGAAAGAGGTACAGTTGGCACTCGGCAGGGTTCTGATACTCAAACTGGTAGTGGTCCTGTCTCTTCTTCCGCTCCTTCTAATGCATCTCCTCCATCTGAATCTACTGCTGAGGAGAGAAGGGATACGTCCGCAACTGACCCACAACCTGAAGAACGAGGCGGCAGTACAACAGAAGAGAGTAGAGCTAACCAGGGAGGTGATGCGGCACAATCCACTTCTCCTTCAACCAACAATTCAGCCACAGGGAGTGAAGGAGAAAGTGGTGCTGGGAGTGATGCTACAACGGCTGAGAATGGCAGTAAACCTACAGAGGGTGAGTCACCAAGTACCCAAGAAGGTGCTGAAGGAAATACAGATACAACCACCACCACTACAACATTTCCTCCTGAACTCACAAACAACAAGAAGGGTGATGCAGACAGCAGCAGCAGTAGTATCAGCAGTTCTGTATGGGTGCGTGTACCACTACTGATTGTGGTTACACTGGCCTGTATTCTTGTGTGCTGATTGTGTGGTGTGACTCAGGTCATCCTTTGCTTTCTTTTTTTCTTTTTTGCATACATCCACACTACAGTCTAACTCATCTTTTACCTGTTGGGATTCTCTTTTTTTTTGTTTCTTAATGTTAATGTGTTTTGTGTGTGTTTTTGCTCTCTATGTTTATCCTATAATAATTATTATTGCTACTCCATTGTGTGTGTGTGTGTGTTCTTGGAGATTCTCTCTGTGTGTGTGTGCTTCTGGGCTTGCACTGTAATTATGATGATGAACTGCTTTTTGCAGTGGGAAAAAGAAAAAAAAATAATAATAACAGATGAATTTATATTTATAATTGCGTATACATACATATAGAATTACACCCATAGTTGGTGTATATTTCTGTGTTTACTGTGTAAATTGGGCTAATGGTTAATATCTGTTTTCTTCGCTTGATGAGTTTGCTGGGTGGTTCAGACTTTTTTGAGATATTTGTGAGTGTGGGCATTCTTTTTTTTGTTTTTACTCTTACTGAGGTTATTGAGCTGTATTGCATTCTTTAACTGGTAGGTTTTACTTTCACGATGTGAGTCTCTTTTGTGGTAATCGATGTTTGTATGTCCTATCATGTTTGATACTTCATTTATTTTCTTTCTGTACTTTTTGATTCTCTTTCTTTCTAGATCAGTGTTTTTACGCAAACCAAACTATTCTCTCTCTCATAATGATGATGATGCACCGTGTGATGTGTGTGTTGGCCGTTGTGCTGTGCTTTGCCTGCGGGTATACCATGGCTGCTGCTGCTGTTGATAATGACAGTCCCAGTGGCCGTGGTGTATCCCGTGGGGCTGTGGAGGTGTCGTGCGGGGCCGGCGGTGCGCTGCGTGTACGCCCCGCTGCTGAGAGCGAGTGGCTTA
>NW_021639991.1:3264-3620 GCF_002087225.1 Trypanosoma theileri | reverse complement strand
CTCACTACTGCAGTTAATGCTGCGAAGAAGAGAATTGAAGAAGTAACACCAGAGGAAAACAAAGGATCATCAAATAACACAGGGAATCAGAGTGCCCCCAGCGACCCCAATCCTACCCACCAACCATCTCCTGCAAGTACGACTGCTGTGTCAGGTTCAGAAGAAACCAATTCCACTACTACTCCGCCGAGCTCCGAGAACACTACCACAGAAGCAGCAAACCCCACTCCATCTCCTGCACCTGTAACTAACCCACAGATCAACAACACCATCACTTCCACACTGCAGAACAAGGCTAATGGTGACAGCAGTATCAGTCCTGTGTGGATGCGCACGGCAGTACCGCACCTGATTGT
>NW_021639991.1:1888-2184 GCF_002087225.1 Trypanosoma theileri | reverse complement strand
AGTATCAGCAGTTCTGTGTGGGTGCGTGTACCACTACTGATTGTGGTTACACTGGCCTGTATTCTTGTGTGCTGATTGTAATGGTGTGGTGGTGGTGTGGCTCAGGTCATCCTTTGTTTTCTTTTCTTTTTTTTTGCATGCACTCCCTACAGTCTAACTAATGTTCCACCTGTGGAAATTATTTTCTTTTTTCTTTCTTAGTGTTAATGTGTGTTTTGTGTGTTGTTTTTGCTCTCTGTGTTTATCCTATAATTGTTATTATTGCTACTCCATTGTGTGTGTGTGTTCTTGGAGAC
>NW_021639991.1:0-198 GCF_002087225.1 Trypanosoma theileri | reverse complement strand
TTCTTGTTCATACATAGCGTTGTTTTGTGTGAGAGTTTATTTGTTTATTTTTGTGTGTTTTTTATCCTTTCTTTTGTTTTTCTCTTCCCAGTTGATTTGCTTTAAGCGAGAAAGAAGACTCCGTTTCTGATGCTGCTACACCGTCTGTTGTATATCTTGTGGCTTTGCTTCTAAGCGTGGCATGTGTCTGTTGGGCGG
>NW_021639990.1:7336-10696 GCF_002087225.1 Trypanosoma theileri | reverse complement strand
TGATGATGATGATCATGATCACACCGCAGAGATGGAAAGAGAGGGGCGGGAGGAGAAAGGATGCGAACCGGAAGTTCCTACTTGTGATGCTGCTGGTAGGCTTTAGCTTGATTGCGTTTGGCAGCTTTGGAATACGGCAGTCGTATTTTTCTGTGTCTGTCTCCCCATTCCGACAAGGCCAATCTGGTGACTATTGTACTCCTTTGGGACTGCTGTTTCTTTTATAGCTTCCACGTTCCTACCCCGTATCGCAGCAGAAGTGTTCCAGTGAGGTTTTTCTTTTTTTCCTTACCCACGCCCGCGCAGATTGCCCACCGGGAGAAACCACCGTAACTTTCTGTCAAACGAGGTTCAGACCATCGCAAAGATACCGCGCTGCAACCTCTTCCTGGGGCATTGCGGCCGGCGAGGCGAACGTGCATTCCGGCACCCATCTGGAGCAAAATAGAGTTGTTTTTTCTCTTTTGTGGCGGCACAAATACGCCCAAGTACTGAATTCGTGCTTTGTACTTGCTCGCCCCGCACGGGTTAAATCCTGGCAAGAAGATGGCGGCACCACATGGAGTTATCGGGTCTCACGCCTTTGGCGTCTCACAACGACTGGCGGGGTTTGCGTGAAGAGTGCGCTTTTTTTCGCCGCACCACAGAGGCACAAGCGCCGCACCCACGGCCACGATTGTGCTAACTGCTGGCGCTTTCGCCGCATCCGCTGATGCCGTCGAGGGCCCGCAAATGATCCGAGCGCCTTTGACCAGAAGAGTGGGAAGCCTGTGCCCAATCACGGGGTGCGAATATGCCCTTTTGTGGGGGCACTCAGTGGGCAGGAGCTTCCCTTCCAAGTTTGTGGGGTTTGTCTGAGCCTGTGCGAAGGTGGCCATCTGTATCTCTGCGATTTGGTGGGCCACTAAAGGGCACGCTCCCATCAAGACACCTTGCCCTTATCTCCACCAAGACCGCTGGCATAGAGTTAGAGAAGCCGATCTTGAAGGACAGGCCGCTGTTAATGGGTGCAGGCTTAAACGTAAATACGTTGGCATGGGAGCGCGATGCCCTACCCAACTCCCATCGTGATGCCGTTCTGCAGTAATGCATGGGGATGACTTTCGAGCGGCAAACGCTGGAAACTGCACAATGGCCACTCCTAGACGGTGCGTCTCGGCCCCGGTTGTGAAGCTCCAAAAGGAATCTGTGGCGCCCAGTTGGACGGCACAACCGCCCCCAGACAGCGATCGCTACATTATTATGCAAGATGTGCGCATTGGGGATGATTAGACACCAACAGAAATTCCAAGATCCCCCTGGACCCCACGACCATGGTAGAAGGCAAACTGGCATAAATTTCGCCCTTCAACCGATCGTCTCTCTCGGGCAAATCGGGGCATTACCATTATAAAAGCAATGAGGAGGTACATATTATCTGACGTTAGGAAAGCCAACAAGCCAAGCGTAACAATTGGAAACCGACGCTAATCACCTTTCTGAACTCGCGAATCAGCTGACCTGGACGAAAGCACTGCTGAAGCAGAGCGTTACTGCGGGCGGCGAGCGCAAGCAAGCCGCTGGGGCACGCTCCCAACGCAACTACACGTCTCAAACGCGAATAGTCGACACACGGTGAGGCATTACGTCACCTGTCCCGGGCAGCGCAACGCCCGGTCGTAAGACTATCTGGCAAGAGTCTCCGCACAGGAGTGGTTCTGCAGGCCTGGATATGAGGAGCTATCATACCTATTTAAAACCAGGGAAGAAAAAAGGGACGAAACCGGACCCCTGTCGCCCGTAAAGCTCACAAGCCGCTTTCGTAAAGTAGTGGAAAGAACACCTGCGGTCAGAATGAGGGATCACATTGAACCGCTGCTCACATTCCAGCAATATGGATTTCCTCCAGAACGAACCACTCTTGACCAACTGCTGCATTTGCGGGCTGCATTGCAAGGCGGCTCTGTTCACAATCGTGCCGCAGCACTTGCCGTAGACCATGCAAAGGCGTTTGATACAGTCGATCATGGTAAGGTTATTCTGGATATGCATCGCCTCGCAAACACCTCTCAAACACCTCTGCATATGACTTACTGTGCCGCGATCCTCCTTAACAAAAGAATAGCGCTAATGCGAATCCGCTGGGTCTCTTCATCCTAGGAAACCTTCACGCGTTGGCCTTCGCAAGGAACCGTTTCGGGTTCCCTTATGTTCGTTATTGTTATGAACTCCCCCAGTGCCCGCTTCGCCAGAATACCTCTGCTTCACCATGGTTTCTTCGCAGGCGACCTAACGCCTCTCGCCTGCCACCGCAGCAAAACACTTATCGAATCGACACTGCAAGAGGGCATTGACGCAGCGGAGGCTTGGTCAAAGGGATACTTCATGGGAGGTAAGCCCTGTTAAAATGAGGTATACATTCTTTGACGCCAAAGGAGAAGAGACCCTTTGTATTTCTTTGCGGCGGCATCCTGCTAATGATAGAGCGGCAACCAAGTCTTCTGGGAATTGCAATTAAGAATAAATGTGGTATCTCTACCCGCGTGGGCGGAGCGAGCAAGAAGGTTGATCGACGATTGCGACTGATAGGGGCCAAAGGGAAAACCCCTGTGTCCCCTTTTTCTCGCTCTGGTTGAAAGAAAAACTATGTATGCCTTCATAAGGGTGGTACCGGGATGCATCTTCCACTTCTGGATCAACCCTGAATGTCGGTCAGTAAAAGCCGTGCAAATCCATTGCCGGATTAGCTAAGAGCAGCCTCGCAGAGGATGCACTACTTGAGGCAAACCTGCCCCCTATAGGAACTACAGTATTAGCACGCGGTCTCAGGCAAACGCTGCGGTGAGAGGTGCGTGGGGGAGCTCCGGGAGAAAGTGCAAAGATAGTATCCCCCAGAGCACTCTGTTAGCAAGCTGGTGGTGCAACAGTGGCACGTCACCTCAACCCTCAGCTTTAAAAACGCCAAGTTCCTTTGAAAGCGTCTGCATTACACCTTGTATTTTGAATTCTGTTCCACAAGTTGCCTAAAGAAATAAGGGTGGAGCATCCGGGTGCGGTGAAATTACAAGTGTGTAAACGATTGATCTGCCGCCACTTCCTCCGTCGAGGCCCTTCGCTGCCATCAAGAAAGCATTATGAAATATGGGCAGATAGTTCAGTGCAACTTGGCCTCCAACCTGGAACTGTTGCCCTGATATGTCGGAACGGAGAGCTTATAGACACAGTCGAGGCCAGAGCGAGACCGTTAGCATGTACCCGCGGAACGGAATTCTTGGTAGCATTGATTGCTCTCAGGCGACTGCTGGAGTTGATTTTTCATGGCAGGGCGTCACCATGAAGAGTGTCAGTCCTTGCTGGTTCTCTTTCTCTTCTCATGACCCT
>NW_021639990.1:5592-6506 GCF_002087225.1 Trypanosoma theileri | reverse complement strand
AAAAAAAAAAAAAAAAAAAAAAAAAAAAAAAACGCATGCAAACACCTCGTGGCAACTCTGGTGTGCCAACGTTCCGCTTTGCGGGCCCGGAAAACTCCCCGCCCCGCCGCCCCAGGTAGGGATGCAGACCCGGCGTCGCGATTCACGTGGCCGAGGAACGCGGCGCGGCACGGCCCCGGGCGCCACAGAAGGCCGAAATCCCTCGTGACCGGGGAGCCGCCGGGCCCCTCGCGCCTTCGCCCGCGGCAAAACCTTTCCCGCCTCACCCCCGCGCCCCGCGGGGGAGGGGCAAACGACCGGCAGGGGGTCGGGCATCAAAAAACCCCGCGCCGCCCCTCGTGGGCGATTTCGGGGGGAGGGGGTTCCGGTGAAACCGACCCCACGCCCAACAAAAAAAACCAATAATAACAAAGGCCGGGGGAGAGAGAAGCCCCGGGCGCGGCGCCTTTCGAACGAGGCGCCCCTGTTCCCGCCTCCGGGCTGGGGCCGCCGCGTCCCCACGAACCGTTTCGCCTCGGGGGGTGGCGTTGGGTCCGCCCGCGAAAGCGCGGGCACCGCTTCCACGGCCCCCCCGCCCCGTGCAGCCCGAAGCCCAAATTTGTTTTTTCATGCTTTCTTCGTCGATGTTGTTTTCCTCATTTGTTTCCTTTGTTGTTTTCTCGGTTTTCTTCGTCCGCTGGCTTCTTGTTTTGTTTTGTTTTTCCCCTCCGCCACGCCCTCCTCCCGAAATGGGTTTGCCCGCCGGGGTCGTGGTCCTGGGGCCGTTCTTCCTGAGGGCCGGGTTCGGCGCTCGGCCGGCCCATTGCGGGCAACCCCCGCGCCCACCCGGACATGACAACACGCAAAACAAAAAAATAGTCGCGTTTTGCCCGCCCACCTTCGCCAAAGCATTCCGGGCTAGCGGCGGGCGGGGG
>NW_021639990.1:0-793 GCF_002087225.1 Trypanosoma theileri | reverse complement strand
TTTTTTTATGATAGAGATGTTTACGAGTGGTAATAATGCTTCAATGAAAACTCGATTTGTGATCTATTGAGGATATTCTGTGGGGGTATGTAGCATTGGGTTAGGAATTTTTCTCTAATTTCTTCATAGTCTACTCAATGCTTATGAAGATAAAAAAATCTTGCACTGGCTAGTTGTACGTGTGTGTTTCTTCTAACAGAGGATCATTTGAGTAAAGTTGTGTGTTAAAGAGAGTATTTGTACAACAAGGGAATATGTGTTATGAAGAATAATGATGGGAGACTGTGTTTGGATGAATTTTTGGAATAGCGAGTAAGTATTCGTAGTTGTTCTAACTTTTTCTGTGTTTGGTGCCACGGGAAGAGATATGTACAGGATCTGGAAGAGAGAGTTTTTTGCTTTTTTGGAACATCTTAATCTTCATTTCTTTCGTTCACTACGTTTTACATCAAAAAATCCGTATTAATTTTCTCTTTGATGTTTTATTTCTATATCCAATGTTTGGTGTATGCAGTCGTTGACCGACTACTACTGCTATAACGGATAAAAGATCTGATTTGCATCTGTACTATATTTCCGTACACCTTTTCTTGCTTTCTCTAATATCTGAGGAGAAGGGTTAAGCAAATTTACGAGTATCGTAACGTTATTCACTCATTTCATTCCATTTAGCTACATACATTACATAGAGACTGTTCTATGAAGCGTATAGATGATACGGGTGATCGCAAGGGGGATGTTGTTGTGAGTTCTGAGGGTCCAGAGATATCAGCATCGTATCGATCTCCTTTTG
>NW_021639989.1:10531-10799 GCF_002087225.1 Trypanosoma theileri | reverse complement strand
ATTAGCCCAATTTACCCAGTAAACACAGAAATATATACCAACTATGAGTGTAAGTCTATATATGTGTATGTATACGCAATTATAAATATAAATTCATCTGTTATTATTATTCCTTTCTCACCCTCTGCAAAAAGCAATTCATTATCATCATTATCATCACAGTGCAAGCCCAGGCACACACACAGAGAGACTCCAAGAACACACACACAATGGAGTAGCAATAATAATTATTATAGGATAAATAAAGAGAGTAAAAACACACACAAAA
>NW_021639989.1:5435-6974 GCF_002087225.1 Trypanosoma theileri | reverse complement strand
CTATTGCTTGTCCCAGGCCTTTGTGCTGTATCCCCTCTCTGATGAGTGTCTCCACTACCACCACCACTTCCATGAGATGCACGTGTAGAAGTACGACATGTGGTTTCTGCTGAATCACCAGCGCATTCAGGATTAGGATCTTCACTATCACCACGACTAGGAGGGGGAGCAGCAGGAAGAGGAGGAACAGGACCAGCAGGATCAGGACCAGTGCCAGGACCAAGAACAGTGTTCCCATTTGCTGCCACACCCATAAAGATAACAAACTGAAGCAAAACCAGTATACACAACACACGACGCAGTATCATATCAAGAAGTGTAGTGTTTCTTAATTTAGTTTGCGTTGCTAAAGAAAGAGAAAACAAAGAAAAAATGAATACAAAAGACATCGAAAAAAGCACACACAGACGGTAAAAGAGAACAAATCAGCAGACACTAAAAAAACCACGATCCGCAAATAAGTAGCATTCCAATAAAGGGGCACGGCAGACAGTGACGAAGGAAATCCAAAAAAAAAAGAAATTAATAGCTACACAAACACCCACAGTAAGAAAAGAAATTACTCAGTACAATGTGTACGCTTCATTTAGTATGCAAATATGAAACCAAATCTATGTATCTGTTACGATTTTAATATCCCTTTACAAAGCATACCAGAAAAAGAGCACACGACAAAAAGCACAATACCCTAGAAAACCATGAGCAAACAAAACAGATATTAACCATTAGCCCAATTTACCAAGTAAACATAGAAATACACAACAACTATGGGTGTAAGTCTATATATATGTGTGTGTATAAACAATTATAAATATAAATTCATCTGTTATTATTATTTCATTCTTTTTCCCACTGCGAAAAAAAACAGTTCATCATCATCACAGTGCAAGCCCAGGTGCACACACAGAGAGAGTCTCCAAGAACACACACACAATGGAGTAGCAATAATTATTATTATAGGATAAACACAGAGAGAGCAAAAACACACACAAAACACATTAACATTAAGAAATAAAAGAAGAATATAATCCCAACAGGTGGAAGATTAGTTAGACTGTAGTGTGGATGCATGCAAAAAAAGAGAAAAGAAAACAAAGGATGACCTGAGTCACACCACCACACCACCACTACAATCAGCACACAAGAATACAGGCCAGTGTAACCACAATCAGTAGTGGCACACGCACCCACACAGAACTGCTGATACTGCTGCTGCTGTCTGCATCACCCTTCTTGTTGTTTGTGAGTTCAGGAGGAAGTGTTGTTGTTGTGGTGGTGGTTGTATTTCCTGTAACATCTGTGATGTTTGTAGACTCATTCTGTGAACCAGTGTCATCACTCTCAGAAGTTGTTCCGCCGGTATTCTCTGTAACTGAACTGCTGGAAGTGTCAGAAGAAGAAGAAGGTTGTGTAGCGGTAGCTTCTTGTGCGTTTGTATTGCCCTGCGCATCACTTGTGCCTTGTGTACCTTGATCCGTCTGAGTTCTCTGTTCGTTTCCAGGTGTTTGTTCATTATCCGTACCATTGGGGTTTTCTGAG
>NW_021639989.1:3929-4454 GCF_002087225.1 Trypanosoma theileri | reverse complement strand
TGCTGTCTGCATAACCCTTCTTGTTGTTTGTGAGTTCAGGAGGAAGTGTTGTTGTTGTTGTTGTTGTTGTTGTTGTGGTGGTGGTGGTGGTGGTGGAGTTAGTTGTTTCTGTATTTCTCACATCACCTTCTTGGGTATTTGTTGATGCACTCTCAGCAGATGAAGTGCCGTTTTCAGTTGTTTCATTATCCGCAGCTCCGGCACTCCCTGTGTCTGAGTTGTTGGAAGAAGAAGAAACTTGTGGTGCTCCACTTCCTTGGTTAGCCGCATTTCCACCCGCTGCATTGATGCCGTCCCCTTCATTTCGCACTTCACGTGCAGCAACTGTCTCAGCGTTATCTGGAGTAGGTTCATCAGATTCAGCAGGTGCTAGATTATGTCCAGTACCAGAAGCACCAGCAGAAGAACCGGAAGAGCCCGTCCCACCCACTTGACCACGAAGAGCAGCGTCACCCGTTTCAGCAGTTCCGCCAGGAGCAACAGAAATACCATTATCTCCACGTCGACCTTGATTTTCAGGAGCTG
>NW_021639989.1:1456-3431 GCF_002087225.1 Trypanosoma theileri | reverse complement strand
ACTGTTGGGCTCTGTGCCCGTGTTATTTAGTGTGTTTGAAACATCAGTAGATAGACCAGATTGAGTTATTTCACTAGGTGATGCATCTGTAGTAGTATGTGGGTTTGAGTCAGCAGTAACATGGGAGTCAGTACTTGTTGTACCTGTGGTATTTGTTTCTTCATTGTGGTTTTCTTGTTGAGGACCGTGTGTGGTTCCCTTTATCTGTTCTTGTTGCCCCGCATTCCCATGATTATGACTTTGTAATCCATCATTCAATTCTCCTTTTGACTCCCTTGGTCTCTTTTTAGTATCCTTCTCACTCTCATTAACTTGATTGGGATTAATCTTCGCTACGATAGAAGGTTTCTCACCCTTATTGGATGCAGTACCAACACCAACTCCTGGCAGACTAACAGCACCACCATCAAGGTGAGTTGAAAGAGTCATACCATGAGAACCATGAGAACCAGCAAGACCATGTGNGACGGTCTTGCTGAGTGTGATCACCAATTTCACCAGGTCCCTTACCGGGGCCTTCAGGGAGAGGTGTTTTTTCTTTTAGCGTACAGGCATCACCAGAATCGTCACGGCAATTCTCGTTAGTTTCACCCTCTTTGTTAGGGCAACTCTTCTTGTCAGATGATGTCACACAATCATCAGTACGAGCAGCTTCATGTTCACTACCGGTAGTAGAGCACGGAGGATCAACATTACCTTGAGTACAATCTTTACCACCAGAAACAGATAGAGGTGGTGTTGGACCTGGATGTGGAGAAGGACCAAGATCACCAGCAGAAGAGGCAGAACAAGTTTCATCATTAGAATGAGTGTGACCTGCAGGACATGGACCAGAAGAATCAACTTTAGCACCAGAAAGAGGAAGTGGAGCAGCAGAACAAGTTTTACCGTCATGAAGTTCAGTACCTTTATCACAACTACCATCGGCAGGATCAGAACCCGCCTCAGCTGTCACACACAAAGAGACAGCACTCAACAGCAAAACGAGAAAACACAACACACGAGACATCATCACGACAGCTGGATTTACTTTGTTGGTATAGGCCACTTGAATGCAGAAGAAAGAAGAAGAGGTAAAGAAAATTAATACAAGCACTCAATACATTAGAAATACATAATCAGAGAGAAACAAAGGAGAGCACAACACACTACAACCAGCTACACAAAACAACATGAGGAGCAATCGAAAAAATAATTAGTAACACCGAAGAAACAATACTCCAACATCACTCATAGTCCAGTTAAAGACCAAGCCCAGAGTATCCAGCATTAAACAAAAAAATCCCATATTTCACAGAAAAAAAAACAAAAAAAAAAATAAATCAAAAATACGAACAACTGAAGAAAATACACAAATATATAACAGTGTCTTTGTCTGTCAGCATATTTGCGATTACAAATAAAAAATATATATATATATATATATATGTATTTTTTTTATGACTTATCCTTTACACAAATCAGAGAAACCCAACTGTGTAGCACAAGGCGCACAAGGGGCAGACGAAAAACCAATAGTAAAAGAAACCAAATTAATAACAAGGCCACTTATCCAACTAAAGGAAAGAAACACACCACGTATGAGTATAAATAGTTGTATACCCCATTACAGACGTATATATGCATGTTATTATTATTTCATATTCTCATTCCAAAACGCAGACTATCCCATTATACTTGGTAAAGCATACAGTAGCCCAAGCACAGAAAATAGAGTAGCATTTATAGAATAAAGATAATAAAACAACACATTAACATTAAGAAACAAAAAAAAGAAGAAGATAATCCCAACATGTGGAAGATTAGTTAGACTGTAGGGATGTATGCAAAAAAAGAAAACAAAGGATGACCTGAGTCACACCACACCACCACCATTACAATCAGCACACAAGAATACAGGCCAGTGTAACCACAATCAGTAGTGGTACACGCACCCACACAGAACTGCTGATACTGCTGCTGCTGTCTGCATCAC
>NW_021639989.1:0-251 GCF_002087225.1 Trypanosoma theileri | reverse complement strand
AATATACGCATTGAATATCATTTGGTAACATTGTAGAGATAGCCACACACACAAAAATAATGATAACGGATAATACATAAATCTCTCTGTGTCGGTTTCTCCCTGCACCCATTATATTTAGTATCCCCACTAAATTAAGCAAATTTCATGATATCCCGCTCAGAAATAATGTAAAAGCAAATAAAAAAGAAAAGAGATATCATTTACCAGAACCACACAATTGCAGAGTGAGACACACCACAAGGTGCACA
>NW_021639988.1:10834-11492 GCF_002087225.1 Trypanosoma theileri | reverse complement strand
GGCGTCGGCGTTGCGCTTTGGGTCTTTCTTGAGACGCCGCAACTCGGGTAAGTGCGACGCAAACTTGCTGTCAGCGTGGGGTCGCAGTAGTTCCAATGGAACACCCCTTGGGTTAGGCACGAGACCGCGAAGGTCTTCCTGCAACTGATCCCTGGCCAACTCCTCCACACGCTCGTTCATCTGGTCTTCTAATTGCTTGATACTATCTACATTTCCTATCGGATCATCCTTGCGGAGTCGCAGACGCTCAATCTCCATTGTATGGAAGGGTTCGTCTGTATCGAGCGGAAGCTCGCTGAGTGGTACACCTCCAGGTTGTGGATCAAGGAACATTTCACGTTCAGTATCCTTTAGTTCCTTTGCAAGCTCGAGCGCCCGATCGTTTAGCTCACCTTCAAGCGCAGAGATCATTATGTTATTCTTACCATGTTCACTATTTGATTCGCGTAGGTCACGCTCCATCTTGCTGAACGCTTCGTCTTCATTTAGTGGAAGGAGATCAAGTGGGACTCCTTCTGGTTCGGGATCGAGGTACGTACGTTCTTTTTCATGCATTTGCCTTGCCAACTCATGCGCGCGTTCATTCATCGCGTCCTCAAGCTCACTGATCCTGCTTGCATTAGGAGCAGCATTCTGCTTGAGCTTCATACGTTCTTTC
>NW_021639988.1:9462-9988 GCF_002087225.1 Trypanosoma theileri | reverse complement strand
AGTTGGAATACTCACCACTGGTTGACCGGTGAAGTCATGATACACCTCCTGCAGTGTGCAACCCTCAATATTTTGGTACAATGTGTAAAACTTGGNCAGCACTCAAAATGTTCACCTTGCTCAAACTGTTCTCGGCTAAGAGTCTCGGGTACAAGTGGTAGTGTCTTACCCTCAGGGTACAAGTCACCAATATGGATCCACGGATCATTTGTAATAGTTTTGTTGTCAACCATGAATCGTTTGTCTTCAAATGGAATTGCGCTGTCAGGCACCTCCGTTATATGTGCAGGAGGGATATTAATGGGCGTATAGTCAATTGGATTTTCTTTGGTTGGCGCGTCATCTCCTTCATCAATTATATCCTCATCATCAAACATAACCGCATCCTCTGGGGAATCGACGATGCGAACGTTTGCTCCAAAAGAGCCAACGATGGTAATTTGTGCGGGAACAGTGCCTTTCGCGCGCGGGCATGTAATAGATATAGCATAGCGTCCACTTCGGGGAAGATGATGAAGAACGTCAA
>NW_021639988.1:6988-8773 GCF_002087225.1 Trypanosoma theileri | reverse complement strand
ATGACCCTCTGTCACTTCAGCTCCAGCGGCCTTAGCAAGTTTTGGATCCATGGGAATGTTCAATACAGGTTTACCAGTCAGATCATAATACGCCTCCTGTAGTGTGCAACCTTCAATGTTTTCATAACCAGTGTAAAACTTTGCGTATGCCTTCTCAAGAAGTAAGGGCCACCAATGCTCCGTAGGGGAACGCATGTAAAGCACCTCATCTTCATCCAGTGGAATGTAGTCGTCAATTTCCACTACCTCCCACTCTTTACCACGAAAGAACTGAAAAGTGTAGCGCCCGTCTCGACGTACATTCTTGGAGACGAAGCAGTTCTGGATCACGTCGGGGAAACGGACCAGAGTTGACAGGGCTGTAAGCATAAAGCACTCATAGTGGTTGCCCTGGCCAAACTGCTCACGTGAGAACTCAGGAGGAAGAAGAGGTTGGTCCCAACCGCCTGGGTAAAGTTCACCAATGCGGACCCAATGATTTGAGAGATGTTTGTTGTTCTGCACAAATAAATTGTCGATAAAGACATTATTACTATCGGGTGGCACCGCATGGGTAACCTTTTGGGAATGCATACTCTTTCAAAGTAACTGTAAAGGAAAATAATAATAACAAAGGTAACGGAGATGTAATCAACCACAGGAAAGAATATCGAATCACAAAAGACTTTCGGCACCCGGTATTTTTCTGCCTTTAACCTCTCTGGTGAATCCTCTAGTATTGCTTCCCCCTGTAGTTTAGTAGAGTAGACTCTGTAGTACCCAGTACTTTTTCTGAGGTCTGTTTAATAAAGTACTTCTTCTGAGCTGACTGTCTTCCTCGAGTTCTCGTTTTTTCTTTGTTTTTTTTTTTTTTTTTCGATTCCTTTTCTTTTTATCTCTTTGTACACAAACCCTTCTCTGGGTTTTCTTTTTCTTTCTGATTTGCTCCTTTTTATTGTGATTTAATCACCTTTTTCTTCTTCTTACATCAGCAGCAAAAACAAAGAAAAAAGAAACAAAAAAACATTCAGATATAAAGTATTCCACTTACCAGGCAATAAAAGAACAACATGTCAAGTATACAACAGAAGAAGAAAAGGGGGAAAAAAGTTGATAATTTCCCCTTTTTTTTTGACTTTTTGTTTGTTTGTGTTAGAGTGAATCATTCATTGACTGATAAAGAGTTTGAACAAAAAGAGTGCGTAAGAAAAAAGGTAAAAACAAAAAAAAAAAAAAACAAATAAAGAAAACAATGGCAGTGTGGATCGAAAAATAAAATAAAAAAAGATAAAGAAATGAAAAAGAGTAAAGAGTAAGAGCGATAGAAACAAAACAGAAAAAAAAAACGATGTGAATCCCACACCATGTATACGTGTATGTGTATCAAATATCTGCGGTAATAGAAATGAAAAGAACAGTGAGAAAAAAAAAAAGGAGAAATAAAAAAACAACAACAACAACAACAACAATAAGACCCATAAGAAAAAAGAAAGGAAAAAAAAAAAAGAAGTACATGAAAAAAAAAAATCTAATAGATAGAAACAAATTTAAAAAAAAAAAAAAAAAGAACAAGAAAGAAAACAAAAATAAAAAACTGTAAGAGTAATAAAAAGGGACTTTGATTTCACAGTTCCCCTCATCACATGGACAAACCACCTATTCCTCTACGTGCGTTTCCTATGTTGTATCTCTTCACATCCCATTTCTTTCCTTCCAGACTCCCTTTTTTTTTTTTAATCTTTTATTTCCCTTTTCAATAACAGCTTTGTCTATTTGTTTATTTGTTGGTTAGTTTGTTTTTTTTTT